>NC_090905.1:5304085-5505085 GCF_040956055.1 Brachionichthys hirsutus
GTATTACACGTTTCCATGATTTCATGATTCCAGATTTAATGTTGCTCACATGATCTCCTTTCTAAAAAAAAATCTTAAAATAGATACAAACCAGACAGCAGAGACTCCTATACTCCAAAGAACAAGAAAAATATCACACTAATTTAAAGACTTTACAGTTGCTGTCAAATAATTTTATTTGTAGGTTTTATTCCTAAAGTGTTTTTTAGCATTAGTTTTTATAAGGACAGCATAAATAAATTTTTGCTGTTAATCCAAAAGGTCACATGAAGAATATGATCTATCATGTCGTAGCTGCTTTATTTAACATTTACACTACTTCTAAAAAAAATAAAGAAATAGTCACAGGCCATGTCATAGCCAGCAACGAGCAAATCGATTTTGCTTTTGTGGTGCTGCTATGGCGATTCCAATGTTTCTTGGACCCAGACTAACTCTCCTCTCACTCCACAGCACACTGTTTCATGCTAAGCTAACAGGCTGCAGGAGGATATATCGACCTTTTCATCTGATCCTGAGCAACAGAGCAGAAAGTTATAGCGTCCAAAATGTCAAAACCATTGCTTTAATCCAGCCTCACTCAGATCACGATGATCAATAGGCTGCGAGATCCAATAAGAAAGAATGTTAATAATAAATACCAGCCTTATGAGCATGTGTCTCAAGGTCACCCTCCCATCTCTTTATCATTTCAGAATGATGGAGCAGTTCTCCCAAACAGATGGTGCATTAGCCAAGTCTTGGTTCTGCCTTATTAATATGTTATCGGGCAGAATATAGTAAGGGCAAAGGTCAGCATCAAGTTCCAACCTGCAGATGATTTGTGGCTGTGTTTCATGTCACCGATACCCTGCGTCGTAAGCCTCCGGAAATTTGTTACAGGATGTCGGAAATAAGATTCCCGACATGGTTCAGTGCAGAAGAATCCAAGCAAATCTGGGCAGCTATTAATGGACGGAAGGATCTTTTCTAAGGTTGTCAAAGAAAGGCAGAATCAGGTACGAAAATGAAAGTCAACGAAACCTGTGTCAATACACCTGAGATTTGTGGTTTATAAGTAAACGTGAAACAGAGTAAATGGATTCCACTACATCATACAGTATTTAAACAGCTCATTCCATTGCCCAGTGAAAGCCAAATCCTCGAAAAGTGCTCTTTGCTGATAATGGATAACACAATACAACAAAGAATCTTCCAAATAAAAAACCTGGGAAGTACTCCCGGGATTTAAACATCTTAAAATTACTGGGGTGATAGTTTATAATTTTTGCTCATACTATTATGCTTCTTGACTATCTATTGGTTGATTCATTTTAATCTGGGTATGGCATAATTGAATGCTATTGAATGCAATGGATGCAAATTACTGTGCTTCTCTACCTTGCTGCGTGTTGTCCAGTCTAGAATTTTGAATATACTCGCGTTGCATCATTTATTGATGCTCCTGTTGCTTTGCTGGGGGCGGTGTGTGTCCTTTATCTACTCTAACTGAATTATCTGAAAGTAAAGGCAGAAAATATCTTAAAGAAAAATCTATATAAATGAGATTTGTGGGTTCTGCTTTCACGTCTACAAAAATCTGTTTCAAACGGCAATTTGCTGGGGGGTGGGGAGTGTTCTCTCTAATGGTACATTTTTTGCAGTAAAAAGAGAATGGGGGGATATTTTCCCTCCGAGGGATGAGATGTTTCTGTTATCTACTAATCTTCAATTACTCAATATCCAGAACAATTTTGGCCTCAATCAGGTAATCCAGAGTTAAGAGTTAATCAGGAACAGATGAGAGCCTTTGGGGCATATGTTGTTAACTCTTTGCAGGAGAGCGTGCCGGCACTGATGCTTGTGTGTTTGTGTGTTTTATATTTAAAGGCAGAGATTTGAATGATTAGTCGTACACATACCAGTGAAGAAAAAGAGACACACAACCAATGTTCCCTCTAATTTTTCATGCGTCTGAGCAAACACACAAACTCCCTGAGCAGTCCCTTGTACAACTTTGAGCAACATCATAATAATACATTTTACATTGAATCGTTAAGTGTTTATGTTATTTTCAATTTAGGTTGGATTTTTTTTTTGTGCGCAACGTAGATTTTTGCTGCGCGAAGACCGTATCAGATGTGCGTAATTGCGCACGAGCGCACCTTAGAGGGAACGTTGCACACAACTACAGTCAAGGCAACACACCCAATGTTTCCAGCTCATTTTCTCTCACCCATGACTTGTTTGCGCTCATGGCCTCAGCCTGTGACTGATCTCCATGAGGGTGAGGCTGCAGAAAAAGGTTGAACTTGACTAGATGGGTAAAGGCTGCCCTCTCAGGGTTTATGGCATCAATTGCACTTAACAGAGTTGCTGAACTTTCAGCAGAGCTCAGAAATCTGTCCGTTTTCACAATGTAGGGCACAAGATTCACAATGGGTTAATAGTTGTTTCTATACACACTTTATAAATGCTCTATAAAACATTGAAATGTTGTCGTAAGCAAATACAGTGACCTTTTCAAGTATTTGTAAGCAACCACAACTTATGAAGGCTCTTTAAAAGCACACAAAAAAGAAACGTTCTGAAACATTTGTGTATTCTATTCTTCTTCGACGCTGCTTTCTTAATCTATATGCATTAGATTTTATAAAGTGTTCATATTTGGTCTTGAAATGTATCCTGAAATGTAACGAGTATAGTTAAAGCAGCTGCATTTTTCTTTTAATGTATGTGCTACCTACTTTTGAATAATTAAGACAATAAAGTGTGGATAAAGTAGATAAATTATGTACCAAGGTAAAACTGATGTTCGGAAACGTAACATAAATAAGGAGATTTTTGTTTGTTTGTTCTATTGCAGGATTTGGGAGCTCGATCATTGCATCATTGATCATTGCAGCAGACTTCAGTTGATCAGGCAGTGAGTTCCTGGACTTTGCTCCTTTCACAACAAAGCTGTCTTACCAAAGGCTGTTTTAAAGAAAAAAACCTTTGCAGGTTGGTCAAGCACAACTCTGTGCCTTGTGCCGTATTTACGAGGCAGAGGATTAATTGTATTCGGATATTTCAGTACAGATTTAGAAAATAAAATGAATGGATGGAGGTTTGAAAAATTACAATATTATATTTACCTCACTTTTTTTTTTAGAATGTTTTTGCTTTTTGTGCCAAGTTTTCAAGGTCTGATTGGAAACACATTCACTGAGTATAATTACATAGACTTGTTGATAGAATGGTTAGGACTGGGAATTTCAGAACATTCCTCCTGGACAAAGGCCTCCAGTTCTGTGACATCCTTGTGTTTATGTGCTGCAACCACATTGAGCAAATCCGAGCAGAGCTTTCCCACAGGAAGCAAGTCATGTGACTAGGATAGCCACTCTAGAATGTCAAATGACTCTGAAGCTTCAGCTTTTCACACATATAACAAGACATTGAATTGTTTTCACCACTCCAATAAATCTTATTCCATTGGAAACGTGTTTATTTCCCATTTTTGCCACATTTGTAAGAAACGTGCATTTGTAGGGTGCACAGCTTTTTATATGGGTTGCACCATACATGAATATGCTGAATGAAACTACCCTTGCACCTTTGGCTCAGGTGCCTTGGAGTTCACTTATGGAGTCCTTATGGAAGTCTGGGTTGGCACATTTATTTAACATCTCATTCACAAACGTGTGCTAAGATGGATCCCAGTCATTGAAATCATATTTCTTTAGGTTGAATCTGGGGGGGAATGAGCTTCCTTAACTGTCTTCTCGTGCTTTCGTTATTGTAAACAGCTGATAGATGGTATAACACTATGTAGTACAGTGTAAACAGATGTGACAGCTGTGGCTGATCGACACCGGCACTTCCGTGCTGTGATTTAATTGGTTAAAAGTTCAGGAGTCCACCCCGCCCCCCCACCATATTGGTTTCCGCCCAGCAGAGAGGAAGTCATTGCTGGCCAGCCCGTTCCGGAGGACTGCGTGTTGCCACGCGTGACAGAAGGACCGTGGGAGAACCAGTGAGGTCTGACTGATCTAATTACGATCGTTTTCCTGTAGCTTTAAGTGTTAGCTCACTTAGCTTACCAACTTTCGAAGCAAGAGTAAACTACAGTCGTTGTTAACTTCGAGAAGTCACCATAACCAACGTTCCCTCTAGGGTGCGCTCGTGCGTAATTACGCACGGCTGATACGGTCTTGGCGCAGCGAAAATCCAACCTAAATTGAAAATAACATGAACACGTAAGAATTAATTCCGTGCTATTTTCCACTGTGAGTCAGTGAGTGGCCTCCTGTGTACGAGGGGACATGAGGCATCTGCTCTTAGTGTGAGCTATGAAAAGATGAAGCTTTGTTTTTTAGTGGAAATGCTTGTCTGCAAATGAATCTCACTGATCCACAGCGATTTAAAGAAAGCTGAAGTATCTATCCAAGGTGGTTTGAGGACATGGACGAGGGGCGCCTGTATATCAAAGGTCATTTAGGGTGTCGGCACCAAAATCGTGTTCCTTTTTCTGACCAACGATGTGACAAATACTCTCAACTCAACAGGAAGCATCTAGATACCTTTCCCATGAGCACTATTTTGCAATCACATATTGGTCAGATGATTTGTTATGTATAAAGCAGCTTAATTTGTCTTGCATAACAGCTTTCTTCAAGTTTGGACCATGTCTCTGACAGTTATCTCTGGTCCATCTCAGACTTGATAACAGGGAATGTAGTGTCACTCTTTGCCATGCAATAAACCAAATGTAGAGCTCATTAACTGTTACTCAGAAAAAGGTGTTGCAACAAAATGCAATTTTTAATCAAACGGTGCCAAGAGAGTTTGTGACACCACTGGGTATAGTCAGTGTTGAAACTTGAACTCTTCCTGGTTTCTGAATCATTTTGTTTCACCCTCATTGCATCATGGTGTTGACAAATTAATTTAACGTGGCCAACGTGACCAGCAATTCCTTTTCTAAATCTGTCAGACACGCTATGTCTCCCCAAATAAAGTATATCAGCCTCTTAAACAAGTAATATAGAGAGGAAAGTGCGTTTTTGCCATGCATGAGCACTGTGAGGGGACTCATGTTGCTCTGGTACTTTATATTCCCTCACAGAGATTGAATCCAGCAGTCGCAATGGAAGACAGTATGAAAACGATTGAGACTGGAGCAGCAGCAGAACCAGCTGCTGGAGACCAGCAGGTGAGGAGCACTGGGTTCTAAAACGGCACCATTACAAAACTGAACATGTGAAAATGTTCAGGCTACAGAAGAGAGCTGTTTGTTACAAAGTCCAGCTTCCATTTCATGTTTTCATCTCTTCACTAAACCTGTTTTGTGTGTGTGTGTGTGTTTTTTTTGTCTTGTCCTAGAACGTTGTTTCCCGAGTGAGCAATTTAGCTCTGGTCAGTTCTGCTTATGAGGTGGTTTCAAATGCCTACACTAGCACCAAAGACAGCATGCCCTTGCTGAAGGGAGTGATGGATGCAGCAGAGAGTGGAGTCCGAACCCTGGGTGCCGCAGCTACCACAGGGTCCAAGCCTCTCCTGGACATTATAGAGCCGCAGCGTAGGTCCTTCTGTCAAAAATATGTTGTAATATTTGAATAATGATGGTAAACAAATGTATAAAGAAATGTGCTATGAATGAATGTTGTTTTCATGTTTCATATTTAAGGTTTAAAAACGATGCCAGGTCCAGTGTATGCCAAAAGATAGGAAATGGGGATTGGCACTCAAATATGACGAGAATAAGAAGGGGTTTCTTCTTTTTAGAAGATATTTTTTCCTGAAACGAACAGATTTTCCATTTTAAATTCAATTTTCATAGCACATTAATGACATGAAAGACATTTCTTTTTCACCTGGAAATATTCTAATAATTTATTACTGTATTCCTATTTTTGCTTTTATACTTGATTCAGTTGCTACAGTGAATGAGTATGCTTTGAAAGGCCTGGATCAGATTGAGGAGAAGCTGCCTATTCTTCACCAACCAGCAGACAAGGTCAGGCAGAAAACCCAACTAACTATTTGATTTTAGAAAGTGTCTAATCGTATCCGCACATAAATAATTCATTATTGTCTTCCTCAGGTGGTGTCGGACACGGTTGGTTTGGTGTACCAGACGGTGGCAGGGGCCAAAGACGCGGTGGTTGGAGCAGTGATGGGCGGTGTTGAGCTGACCCGAGCAGCAGTCAGCGGAGGCGTCATCACCGCCGTGGGCACCAAGGTGGGCCAGATGGTCAGCAGTGGGATGGACCTGGCCCTGAGTCGATCCGAGGACTGGGTTGACCAGAACTTACCACTCACGGAGAGGGAGCTCGGTTAGTGACTGGTCTAAATGTAGGAAGAATAATCAATGCATAAATACCAGGGGGGGGGATGAACCCATCTCCTGCTGAGCTGCAGGCAGGTGGGTTTTTAAAGTTGAATCGAGTGAAGTTGAAACAACAGTAAAGTTTATCAGGTTTTTATCCAAGGAGAGGTAGAGCAGCTTCTCCTCTTTTAATTCTAAAGCTCTGAATAATGAAATAAGTTTCACAATTTGTCATTTGGAGTTTACTCATAATTTGAATACATTTTTTCATGAAATAATCTTTCTCTTCACTCCCTAGATTTCCATTTGAGACCTGCAACACCATTGTAATCTGATTTTTGATGCTCCTATCTAACTCCACACTAACAACTACAAATTCTAGTTCACATTACTGCCATTTACTTAAACATAAATTATTTATTCCCTAATTTATATGCATGAATGTTTTGGCATCTCCGGTAGGAGTGAGTGCCCGACACCGTGTCCTTGCTTTATTGATCTATATTTCAAGCGGCAAATCTGTTGAGGCAGTCGGGGCGGAGGAAAAAAAATGATTTATGAGGCAAGACAGTGGGGGTGGACGTGATAAGGTGTTACATTGTACCACGCTGACTAGATGGTTGATGTTATTCACAGTGATGCGGGACATTACAATGAACATTCCTTCTGTGACTTTAGCCTAAAAAAACACCAACAATTTCCAACACTCGCAGCTTTGACTACTCCCACTGCGATGCCATCGTTGCAATCTGCCGTACTCTAATACTGCAGATCACAGATGGGGGGGGGGGGGGGGGAGATGCAATTGCTAATGTTTTCAGCACCACAGTGCCTAAATTGGCAGTATTGGAGGGGGGGTGAGTAGCTTCTAACAGGGGGACAGTATTACTCTGTATACTGAGGAAAGTGAAGTAACATCCTTTTTTGTTTGACACATTCTAGTAGCCCAAACAGATGGCGCCACTGAAAACAAGCTCACTAAGCCATGACACAAAGATCATGCTTTGAAGGCTCGCTTTAAGGCTTCACACTAACAACAGGCTCTCTGAGAGCTCTCTGCAAAAAAAAAAAAAAAACACTTCTTTTTTTAATATACATGAACGTTAACTTGGTCATTTTAGCCGCTGTTGCTGAGCCCGTGACCTCTGAGACGACTTCACCAGCAGTGAGCCCGAGCTACTTCGTCCGCTTGGGGAAGCTGTCTGCCAAGGTACAAGAACGAGCCCTACAGCAGTCCCTGAGCCGCGCAAAGCAAGCCAGGGAAGCAACCGCTACTACGGTGGCACAGATTTCCAGTACTCTGGACCTGCTGGAGAAAGCCCGTACCAGTCCCAGTACCACCAGTAACCAGCCAGAGGGAGCCTTGGAGCAGCTGCAGCAGCGCTGGACGGACTGGAAGCAGAAGCAAGCTGGAGCTGGACAGAACGAGTCAGTTGGGACTAAAGATGAGGCTGAGGTCAGTGCAGAAATGTTTGGGAATTGACTTAATGTTCTTTAAATGGACCGTTGTTACAGTTTACATTTACAGTGTATGTATTATTACATACGCAGTATTTGTACAGTAGTGATTAAATGAGAGAAATTCCATGATGGCAATCAGAACTACAGTCACTACATGGCAATAAAGCTTCCTTGAATTTTAGAAGCAGAAATTGAAGTTGCCACAAATATCCATCTGGGAAAATAATTATTTTAATCTCCGTGTGAAGATTGGGGAAAATACACGAAGCCTCACGAAAGGAACAAAGTTCAGAATAATGTTTATATTTAATGAATTTAATTGCAACTTTCTATTCACAGCAGCTGGAATGGCGAACTCTTTCCATGGTGCGTGGTCTGAGCCACCAGCTGAGGTCGGCGTGCTCCAGTGTGGTGTCAAGTGCCCAAGGTCTGCCGAGTGCCGTTCAGGCCCAGATCACCCACGCCAGGCAATCAGCTGAGGAACTGTACTCTTCTCTGGGCAACACCAGCACCATCACGCCCCACCTTGTGGACCGGAGCCGTCACCACCTGACCCAAGTACTAATGCACACCATTCTGAGCGCACCGAGTGCTTTTCTAGTTTTAGAAAATATGTTTAAAGTAACGCCAGAATCTGCTTGTTTCAAGGTTCAGCAGTCTCTGGACGGAGTCATGGACTATCTACTAAACAACACACCTCTCAACTGGCTGGTGGGACCTTTCGCTCCTCAGGTTGTAGAGAAAGCTGAGGACGTGGCAGTGGAGAAAAACAGACCACACAAGACTTGAAGGCTTTTTTTGTGCTTCTCCATGACTTAGAATACGTTGGTGACATCACATGTCTGATGTAGAAATTAATAGAATTGAATTATGTCGCTCAAGTGCTGATTCCTAACCTTGGACAATTTATACATTTGTACACTTGAGTATTTTCCCTGTGAATGACAAAAAAATATATGGTTGATTATTTCAAAGCATTCCTGTAATTAAGCCAAATGCATATTGTCTGTCAACACTAAGACAATTCAAATGATGTGAATTCCGTTTGTCGGCTGTACACAAACAGCCAAATCTAATGAACATGGATTCATATGGTTAATATGAATGTGCTTTATATTTCAGTATTGTCAATGAGATGACATTTCAAACAAAACTTTCATTAAAGGGTTTTATTTTCCTGAGCAGTGTGTCGTCATGCTTGTTTTTTTTTTTTGGTGTGGTGAATGATGGACTTTGATGTTTCGGCCTGGTCTGAGTAAAGACTGAATCTGTTAAGGATGACGTCATGGTCGTTGTTTCGAATGTCGGGATTCAGCGTCGGTGAGGAGGCCGCGCTCTCTGCTGGGGACGAAACTCAAGCGAATCTGTAGCCCCGGGTCCTCGACAGCCCCCGGTACCCCTAAACCCAGGTACTGCCATCGCCTCGGACCGCGGTGGCTGGCACCCGGCGCCTGGTGCTGGTTTTAAAATAGCTCGGACGCTATCTGGAAGCGCTGTGTGCGGTGTTTTTTTTTTCGGGTGGCTAGCGCTAGCTAGCGGCTCAGCTAACAGTAACCTGCTAACACAAACGTCTATTCGGTTTTAAACTAAAGAGTCATTTACTTTTTTTTTCGTTAAATACGTCTTCCTTTTTATTTAACGTTTCGTCGTGATGTAGTTCCGTCTAGCGAGTTTTAGACTTCGTTTTGTGTCGGTATCTAGTGCCAGACAGACAAACATCTAGTTGGCTGTTAGCTAGCGTTTGTGTTTGCTTTCATCTTATTTAAGCTGCGGGACGAACTATAAGCGTGAGTTGTTTCTCTTTGATAACTAGGTTGCAATGAGCTTAATGTCGGTCAACTTGTCTGTTAATTTCATAGTTTCGCTTCAAGTTTTCTTGGGTTGGTTTTGTGCAGACATGTTCTGTTAGTTTTTCGTTAACTTTGTCCCTGATCAAAGGGGCAAAACAAATATCCTGCTGTGGTTCTGCAGAAATCATAAACTACCTGAACAAGTTCACTCACAGAAGAGTTCTGATCGTCTGTGTTCTATTTTCATCTTTAGAAGAAGCTCTTTATTTACGTTTTGTGAAAATTCCATATCTCAAGCCACTGAGCCAAATACTCCTGGACCTTTGCCCCAATTGTTGAAGGAAGAACGTTAAATTATTGATTGATTTCAATGTGTCTGTTTCTAATTTCGGGCAATCAAATCCAGTAATTATAAGAACTGGGCATTGTCACAATGTTGGTGAATTTAATTGTGGTTAATAAAGATGGACTACTCTTAAGTGCCAGTCTCCAAGCTCTTTAAATCCAAAAAGCACATACGTTTTACATCAATAGAATATTCAAAAGACTGGTAATAATTTTGACTAACTTCTGCCACCCTGTTTTCAGGAATATCCTCTCCCATTCCCCTTGCCCCCCCCCCCCCCCCCCCCTCTGCTGGAGCATGGCTCAGGAGACCAATCAGACGCAAGTGCCAATGCTTTGCACAATGGGATGTGGTTTCTATGGTAATCCCCGCACCAACGGCATGTGCTCAGTCTGCTATAAGGAACATCTGCAGAGACAACAGGGAGGGGGGCGTTCCAGCCCCCCGGGAGAGAAAGGTAGGAAGATGGGAGCGACATCAGCTATGAGGGGCTGGACTTGATGTGGGAGTTTCAGGTTTGGAGAGTGGGGTCACTTGTGAAATGTACATACATTTGAGGGGGGGGGGGGGGGGCACAGAGACGTGCTAAAATTGATCTCAGAACAGGTAGAAGTAACTGCTTTCGTTGTGGCATCGTCACTGGTTCCACTTTATCTTAAAATAATGTGATCATGTCGAGAGATGTTAGCGATGAATGGCTTATTAGAAGATACCGGTTTTCATCCCATCATACTGTTGTGTCTTCACTCAGTTGCTACGTCACCGGCAGGATCACCAGGGTCAGCTGGTGTGACTGTCGATGACACGACCACAGAACCCAGTACAGACGTGGCAGGGACCCCATCTGATGAACAAACGTCCAGGTGTGTTGACAGATTTGAATTTGTTCACCCTCGCGTTATTGTAAAGGGTTCTGAAACAAAACGTTATTTAGAATCTTTGATTATTATCATTTAAAATCTGTAAAACGTTCCATATCTCGTCTCCTCTTTTTTTTTTATTTTTTTTTTATCTCGTCTCCTCTTTGAGGCGCTTTTAAGAAGTAATGGGTGAAACTAAACGGTGGTTGTTTTATCCTGCGCATGGTGTTTGTAATTATATTGTAGATGTATTTATATGTGTTTCCTGAGATGACTAAATAAGTTCCTTACTTGCTGCAGCACTTTTTGTATCGTTGGTTTGAATACCTTTTGAGAGTATGAGGTAAACATAGATTTGTGTTTTTTGTTAACAAAGAATGTATCTTCTCTATTCGTGAAATTATGTCATTTTTGTTCATAAGTTCACGAGCAGGTTCAAATTTAAAGAGGAGAGGGATGGGTTTCCTGGGATAACAAAAGATTTCTCGCATAAAGAGTCCAGTTTTCATTGACAATGTTCCACTAATTGATTTATTCCCAATTTAATAACATTTTTGAGTTAGCAAAAGTCACTTACACCCATTAGTCTTCATTGTTGAAGCCTGGATGATTGTGCACTGTCCCATCTTCTGTAGGCTTTGCATATTTTTAGTTTGATCTCCTCAAATGCGTTCATTCAGTGATTAACAGGGATGTTTAAAATGCTTACATTGTTGTTGTGGCGGTGTCAGTCCCAGCTCCCCCAGTCCGGTAACTCGGCAGATGACAGCAATGAGTATCTCCCAGGATTCAGGACCTGTAGACTCTGACCGTGCTGAAGGTGAGGAGGGAGAAGAGGAAGGAACTTCGAACAGCACAGGTAAACCTAACGGGAAGACGGGAGCATGACATAAGTCTCTCTACGCCGACCCGTAGGTGTAGCTTATCCGTATGGATATGTGGATTTTGGTTTATGATATGTCTTTTGACTGTTTCACTTTACAAGTTGGTATTATGATTTGTTTTTTTCCTGTTTCTCACCAGAACCAGTGGGCGAAGCGGCTCAGGCTTTGTCTGATAATGACCAAACTCCTGATAAAAATAAGAAAAAGAATCGCTGTTTTTCTTGCCGGAAGAAAGTGGGCCTTACCGGTAAAGATGATTATTTCTCACATTTGCACATGCATACCTGGAAAAGATGTTTCCTGAACTACTGACAAGTTCATAAGTCCTTCTCCTGATTGACTTGGGTTCTTTGGTTCAGTCTGACCATCACAACTCTCTATCTAGTCGTTTAAACCACTGCCCTCTTCTGTAATGCTGTGTTTAGTTGATAGCAGATGCAATGAGACAGTTTAACTCATTAGTCCAGAGAATATTCTCCCCAAAGCTCTGAGGGTCATCCAGGTGTCATAAGGTGAAATTCAGACGGGCCTTCATGCTTGTCCTATGGAGGCCATTTGTGCTCAGTGTCTTTGGAGCAGTGGAGCCTTGAACACTGATCTTTGCTGAGGTGAGAGAGGCCTGCAGTTCATCGGATGTTTTCTTTGGATCTTTTCTTACTTCCTGAATGAGCCTTCAATATGCTCTTGCTGGAATTTTGGAAGGTTCGCTATTGTTCCTTATCTCTTCTGGAATTTCTTTTGATTAGAGTGCTCCTGGTGAAACTACTACCCAAATCAACGCTTCTTAAAATAGTTGTTTTAAGTGATACAAGAGTGCTAGTATCCAGTCTGGGTGCGTCTACAGCAGCTATAACCAGTTGCAAAGGAAGTTTGGTATTTTTAAAAATTAGTTTCTAAGAGGGCAATGCCTTTCTGAATTGATTATATAAGTAATGATAACCTTTTTGGCTCCTTCAGGAAAATAAAGTCCTGTAAAACTTGTATTTTCTGTTTGCTCCGGGTCCTTTTGTTTTATAATAAGGTTCTTTGAAACTCCAACACTTTGTGTGCGAGATGCACACAAGAGTAGAAGAAATCAGGTTAAGTACGGCTGTACTTTTTCACAGGGCTTATTCCTCTCATTGTCACAGCTGTGCTTTGGGTTATTCTGCATTATTTTATTTAACTAAGTTACAACCTACAAGTTTAAGTAGCTCATTAAGTACGAGTCACGTACCTTAAATCAATTCCCAGTCCAGTGTCGTGTCTTTTGTACCCACCTGTTTACCCACTCAGGTGAATTTGTATGGCCGACTATTTTTATAATGTATTGTACGCATGGACAATACATTATAAGAACTAATGACAATACTCTGAGTATTATTCATGTCCTATTCTCAGGTTTTTTTTAATCATGTAATGTAAATGTTTTACAGTCTGAAACCAGTTAAAGGACAAATATAACTGAACCATGCTGTTTTAATAAGGCTTTGAGTCTAACTGACCTCTTTTGCTTCTTTTTTAGGTTTTGACTGTCGCTGCGGCAACCTGTTCTGTGCCATTCACCGTTATTCTGACAAGCACGACTGTCCCTTTGATTACCGGAGTGCAGCTGCTGCCCGCATACGCAAAGAGAACCCCATCGTGGTGGCGGAGAAAATTCAGAAGTTATGAGGACTGAGTGTAAAAAAAAAAAAAGAAGAAGAGTCATTGACTTTGTGCGTTTGAACAAAGGCGACTTGGATGGCAACAGCTGATATCATGGCTTTATTTGTTCATGGTAGTCTAAGATGTGCGGGGTCGGGGTGAGGAGGCCACCACTGTCCAGACGCTGCCCTTACTAGCATCTCCCTCTCTCTCTCTCCACTGGTGACTGTAGCTGAACATGGGGGTGGGTGGGTGTGTGCACGTGTATATATGGAAGCTTGTGTGTGTGTGTGTGTGTGTGTGTGTGTGTGTGTGCACTGGGGAGATAGCTGTGGGGGCTTGGTGGACATTATTATTTTTTTGGGGGGGGGGGTTGATTTTACCCCTTTTTATTTCTCAACTTGAGAGATGGTGTGAGCTCGTTTTTATACAATCCCTGTACGGTAGTTGGGATGAGACGGGGTGGGGGGGGGGGTAAGCTGTTAAGGAATGTGACAATAATTACAAAGAGCTCAATTTAGGTCTAGAAAGTTTCTCAAGGGCTTCAGATATAAGTTTTTCTCCCAAATGGAAAATGATGTCAACCTCTTGTCAAATTGGATTTTTTTTTTCTTCCCTCCTCTTTATTCTACATGTTGAACTCCAATGTCTCTGCATTTTCAGCAAACTTTTCTCTTTGATATATTGACTTATACTGATTTTGGTTGCATGAACAGTTAATGGAGATGTAGGGGAGGGGAGGGGAGGGGTAGAGGGAACTGAAAACCTTGACATAACTGAGTGATTGAATTCTGTGTTTTTCTTTTATTACGTTTTTTTTTTCTGTTTTAATGAGTGTATGACATCAGAAGATCTATATTAATATATTGTAGTTAGCTTGAATTGTGTGATTGCATTCTATTTATTTTTTATCATTTGGTTGGTCTGTGCTGGAGGATTGGCCGCATGTGTCAGCAGATCATTAAGATTTGCAGTTAACCTTTTCAATTTAAGTAATTACATTTTGATTATATAACCATTGAATAAAAATACACAATCAATGATGATGGAGTCCAATTTAAGCAGCTACAACTACAAATGTGCAGTATAATGTCTTGTTTCGGATTTGTATGCAAAGCACAACAAAGTGTGCCAACTGGAGAGCACAAACTAATGTGCCACACCTCGGGTTTTGTTTTTTCAGCATCTGGGTCATTTTCAGTTCATATGTAGTCTGTAAGCTTTGCTGAAGAAATTGCCTTTTGTGCAATGCCCTTTTCTGTTTTGTGGAGCGTGAACCTCCGTGTTTCTCTGACCACCAGCAGACCACTGACACATGCTGAATGAAAACACACACCTGCTCGGCTAAAGTAAAGATTGTTGCCATGCTCCAGAGTCGCATGCTGCTCTTTTGCAACATGCTCGGACTCAGACGAGTCCCGTCTGTGATGAGTGCTTGTAGCTGGCTGCTTCTAGGAAGCTTAAACTAGCACGCATGTGTGCGTTCGAACGTGCGAGTTACTATTCCGTAGGTGACCGTGCAGTTTGAGATCGAGTTGGAATGTTACAGAGGCCACACCGTAGTAGCACAATGCATGGCTGGAACCCCGAGTTTTTCCACTTAATGGGACTCTACAGTGTTGTTTCAAAGTGTAAATACCATAAGGCTCCTATACATATAGCGTAATCTCAGATTTTTACGAGGTAATAAAGGTGGGGGGGGGGCTGAAGTAACAAATAGTATTGTGTATAAAACTCATTTCATAAGAACAGAGGCGTTGATTTTCTTACCATCATCTTGTTCCAGTTTCATATTTGCTAGTCATTTACCACTATCACTTGCCCATGTAATGTCTAAAGTATGTTCCGTGTCCTGAGTGTCTACTACCGGCCATGTGGCCTCTTTTTTTTTTTTTTTACAATTACTCGTCATGTTGTCAAGAAAGCCCGCGTAAACATGAACCTTTCTGCATTACAACCTATGCTCTCATCCTGTTACTGAATACTACTCATAGCTTAGAAATATTGTAAGTAAAAAAAAAAAAAAAAAAAAAGGCTCAATAGTTGTTGTAGAGGGACATTTCAAGATGTATCATCTTTTCATTATCGAGAGCTTATCTTGTAAATGTGAGCTTGATTATAGAATCTATAAATGAAAGAGCTGCAGAAGACCAAGCCCGTTTCTGAAAACATCGCAGTGTGCCGGATGTGAAGGATACTTTTCCGTGTCTGTACTGAATGTCATATTGGACCTTGAGGGCTTAAGTTGGGGCTCTTTTCATTGGATAATGATTTTTTTTTTAAGTCTGACCTTTGGTGATAGACGATTGGAGGATACGTTGTTAAAGCCCCTCGGATCATGCGCTACCACAAGTGAAATTTCCACATTCAGAGACGCTTATGTGTAATGATATTGTCATATTCATGGGAACTTGTATTTGAAGCAGCACTGCAATTTGGTGTTCCCAAAAAAAATCTTACATATTCAGAATATTCAAGCTTGCCTGCTGGGTTGACCACTTACAGACTATTGTGACCTCCTTTATTGATTAAAGGTCCTTGCATAGGATGATTTTTTAGCTGCGTAAATCATCACGGTTTACATTTGCTGTTTGCTGTTGACTGCTCATATCAGCCCCTCGCTCCCTGTTTTCTTAAATGCGAGCAGTTTGAATGTAAAGCACATCAAGTCTCATCAGCTGTAATATTTGATTTCCCAACTATTTGGCCTGGATATTATGTTTTTGGATGAAGACCCAATTTCCTGGAAGAATTTGACAGCTGAGGCAGTAAAACAGCCTCGTGATGGATTTGACACCAGCAATTAGGTCAACGATACCTAACTAGATGTTGACAGTAAATGCAGATTATTATCCTTCTGTTAATTTCATAGTGTTTGATGTCTTCAAACCGTTCTGTAGCTCAAATTCGTACAAGCAGTCTCTTCATCACGCAAGGGTTTTAACAGATAGTAATGAGGAGTCTCTTAGTTGTGACAAATCTCTGAAGAGGAAAAGACAAACGAGAATTGGATTTTGTTGGATTTTTATGATGATTTGGGGGTTATCAAATGAGATTTACATTATTCATAGAGCTGTAGTTCTTGTCTCTTGGCACTCCAGTCCCCCAGAAACACCACCAGATATATTTTGTTTTTCTTTCAAGATTGTATGATGTGTAAGAGTAAGTATAAAACAATAAATTCACAAAGTTTATTTTAAATTACACTTGTCTTTTGTGTTCTCTATCAAATGTATTTTGCAGTAATGTGGTGTTATTGTGCTATTATGTTATTCTTGCGTGTTCTCTGCTGAGGTCTGGAAGCATTATTTCCACATACGGTCCGGAAGAAAACAATACGGGCACACACACGTCACATCCGGTCAGCTGTCGCTTCCGGATGCGGTGAAAAGGCAAAGTAGGGAAACACCGCACGTCGTTGGATTTAAATACCAAGACGTCATCCATAAAATGAGAGGACATACCAGTACTGTACGCGGTGGATCCGGGAAGACAAATACACGCGACGGATACTACACCTTGGAGTTTTACGTCGGACTTTGTGTTTACTGAGGAGCTTGTTTATGTCGTCTTGCTAGCTTAAACCCGACGTAGCGTTAGTTGTGCACGCAGACAGATATCTGCTCTCTCTGCTAATAGAGAGCTTTTTGTCTCTGTCTTTGGTTCCCCTTAAATATCCTTTAGTAAACCCTTTGTCTTAAGTTGCTCACCGACGGTGCGACTAAGAGACATAATGGATCAGATGTGGGGACACACAGCAGAGGAATTTTAAATAGCACTTCCCTGTCAGCTCGGAGGTTCTACTATCTTTTCCAGCTTTTTTGCTGACAGGGCGCGTTACAATCCGTATCCTGTGCTTGAATCCGGCTGAAGTGGAAGTCTTGCTCTCTAGTTTTATGTCAGCATATCCTTTTTGAGAAAGTGTCGACTGGGATCTTTAGCTCAACAGGTACGTCTGCTGTCGTTTTCATTCGTTGTTCATTTGCTAATGTGTGTGTATTCCTAAGCAGGCGATTGATCTGGCGTGATGTACTTTTCATCTGTTCTCTGTAGGCAGTTATAACTGTAATGTGTCACACTTTTATTGCATCGTTTCTCATTGTGTCATCACTGAGAAGATGGTCGATTGAACAGCACAATGATCCTCTTGTCATCTCCTCTGCACATTGAAGGATGAATGGCCTCTCTCTCAGCGAGCTCTGCTGTCTGTTCTGCTGCCCGCCCTGCCCCGGCCGCATCGCAGCCAAGCTCGCGTTTCTGCCGCCAGAGTCCACGTACGCCTTTCTTCCAGACACGGAGGCAGGACCTCCGGCACAGGGGACGACGGGGACGTCGACCCTCCGGGTGCGCAGTGGCGCGTCGGTTGCTGGGACCGGAGCGGTAGAAGGGCGATGGAAGCTCCACCTGACGCAGCGAGCAGAGTTTCAGTACTCGGAGAGAGAGCTGGACATGACCGAGGTGTTCCTGACCCGTTCAAGTCGAGGGAACAAAATTGGCTGCATGTACATTCGCTGTGTTCCTAATGCAAGGTGGGGTATTTGACAGGTTTGCCTGCTTCCTGAGCCAGTGTGGTAACTGCCTTGCTTTTATGACAGTGACTCACACGTTCTCAGAAGTATTCCCACTCCCTTCCGCCTTGTCAGTCTTCCAACAATTCTATCCAAGTCTAATTTGTTTACTACTTTCACCGGGTTTTTTTTCCTCCTCTTCTGTGGTTGGGTGCCATTTCCTTCATAGGTCTCTTTCATTGTTCAGAAAGTGTTTGAATGTGTTCGTTTTGTTCTTTCGTTTCAATTTGCAGGAACTTTATTGTTGAGTTTCACCTGTCTGGTTCATAAAAATAACCATAATTATTAAAATAGTGCTCCAAGTCACAAAATATAATGTCTCATAGTATCAGAGACAAAATGCAAAGTGTTTGGCAAACACCTGTAGGTCGCTGAATTTATGGGCAGTAATTGTTAGATAGTTTTATGAAGAGTGATTTTATCATTCAACCTAAGCGGAAGTCATATACATCTACTATATTTTAGGTTTTATGGTTATCCTGCTGGACTGCACTGCTGCTGATTAATTTATCCGATCAATTAAAAAGACATGGACAGGTTTGTGTTACAGTTTGTGTATCTTAAAGTCTATCTAGTATTTCACGAGAGCGAATCTAGATTAAACCTGAAATAGCAGACCGATTGTTCTGACAAATTTTAGGTGGAGAGGCCAGGAGCGAAGGATGTATCGGTTTGTTAGTAAAACCCCTGAGTTTATAGTAGTATATGTGTAGAAGTATCAGGTTTCTCCAGGGAGCACAACATGTATTCATGAATAAAAGGCAAGGGCTAGAATATTGATTCCCTGTTCAGGCTGTTCAAAATGTCTACAAGTTTAAACGTATTGGGTAAAGGTCCTCTAACAACAACAACAGCTGGTTGTTTATGGTTCATCTTTGTTGTCGAGGTATTAGTGCAGGCATGCACAAAAAGACCTTTGTTTTTTATAAAGGTTTAATCTTGTGTGTTTAAACAAGCATAAATCTGACCACTTTCTCATGTAACAAGAAGAACCAAAATAGAATTCATGTATTCCTCTATTCTGCTTTATGTATATAAATATGTGGTTACAAATATAAGTCTCTAGATTTGATAGATTCTTTGTGTCTATGTATACTACACCCTTTCATATCTTTTGTGTGTCTGCTTTCAGATTTACAGTGCTCTTCTCTCATGGCAATGCAGTGGATTTAGGCCAGATGAGCAGTTTCTACATCGGCCTTGGCTCTCGTATCAACTGCAACATCTTCTCCTATGATTACTCAGGCTACGGTGTCAGCACTGGCAAGCCCACAGAGAAGAACCTCTATGCTGACATCGACGCTGCCTGGAATGCCCTGCGCACACGGTATGCTATGCTATAATTGGCACATACTGTATGTGTCCTACAATGAATGATTCAGGACACGGTGTCTCACTGAGGTGAGACGGGATTCATCATTTAGATTAGGATCAAATCAAACCTTTTAGCAAGTGAGGATGGATTCTGCTGCAATCACAAGCCGTTTATTGTCGTTGTCAATGAATGAATGACACCAAAGGACTAAAAGGGGTTAAAAAAATTTTAAGATGGATAGACAAATGTCTTTTAGAGAGAAGATTTATGAAGAGAGAGTGAATTGAGGTGGCAGAGGTTGTGCTTAGGACAGAGCTGGAATGAAGACTGCAGATATGGGACAGGTGCTGTGAGCATAAAGAGGAAGATGGATGGATGAAGAGTGGAAAGGCTCAGGGGCATGTCTCAAGGACGTTGTGGTGTGATAAAGTGTCTCATTAACCGAAACGGAGCTTCCTTAATGTGGAAGACATAACTCAGCAGACACTTTACTAAGCTTTGGTTGAGGTGGAAATTCAGAATATCAATATTCACTCTGTAATTTCAATATATTTATTACAAATCTTTTGTTTTCCTATTTACTTGCTTTTTAAACTTGAATAAGGTTAAGAATGCTCAGAATAACAAAAAAAAAGCTTAATTAAAGCTTCAAAATCTTGAAAATTAGGCGAAGGTATAATGTAATGAAAGTAAGTTTATACTAAGAGGAAACCTTAGATCCGTGAACAACAATAGAATAAACTTTGTTGTGTTAGTGCTGCTTTATAGATCCATCGCATGCAAAGTAAAGCATCTATTATTTTGCACTAACTATGATCCTCTCTGTTTGTTGTTAACCAGGTATGGCATTAGACCGGAGAACATTATCCTGTATGGGCAGAGCATTGGTACAGTACCCACTGTGGACCTGGCATCACGCTACGAGTGTGCTGCAGTGGTGCTTCACTCGCCTCTAACGTCTGGCATGAGGGTGGCATTTCCAGACACAAAGAAAACGTACTGCTTTGATGCTTTCCCAAAGTAAGTCTTTCCTTTTATGTCTCTTTCCCCACCCTTTTAACTTCTTTGACAGATTCCTATATTTTATTGTCTGAGTATAAAATCTTCTAGAATGGCTAAAAACCATAAATGAATTCCGGCCTACTTCTCAAGTAATGAATTCTTGTCTCGCGTCCTGATAGATGATGAGTGTAAACGGCCACATACACCTCTGATACTTCTTTATACACTGAATAAAGAAAGAAAAAGGTATTAAAAAGAAATGGATATGTATCTTTAACCTTAAGTAGTGATGATGCAGAAATCTGGCTTGTGATGAAGACGGCTTTTACTCTGGTCAGTTATAAGATCCTAGTCGAGGAAGTTTGATGCCGATTATAATGTAGTGTGTTTGTAATGCAGGTGGAGTCTGACAAAGGTCAAACACAGATAAGGTCAGCTTTATGGCAGAGTCTTAGATGGTACGAGTGGGTGAGGCCGTAGGAAAGCAGGGAATGCTTCGCTGTGCTTGTAATGGACACATTTAGTGGGACGTTCTGTGTACATTTCTAAACTACTTTCAATGCAAGTTCATTCTATATAATGAATAGACAAATAATTTAGACATAAAAATAATAATTCTGTTTTTTTTACTCCTCAAACTGCTGAACAGAATTCATCTAAATTAAAGACATGCTTTGTAGGGAAAGATGTGCATCTCACAATTGGTTATTCACAGCTATATTTGAGTTAGATCGCATTCGCCTCTGATGGGGGTGTGGCCTATTTTCTAGTTCTTTAATAAAGCAGTGCAGTGATTCTACACATGGTTTGCAAAACAAAAGTAATGGCCGTAAAATATTTCTTTTCACAGCAACGATTTAGTTTTCTGACCCACGGTGAGCCCGATTTGTCCAGGTTGTTTAGATCTTTTAGCAGGAGGAAGTTGAGCATCTCTCTAAAACACGACTTCCTTTTCTCGTCTTCCTTCTGCCTCCAGCATCGAGAAAGTGTCCAAAATCACATCGCCAGTGCTCATCATCCACGGGACGGAGGATGAGGTGATTGACTTCTCCCACGGTGTTGCCCTGTTCGAGCGCTGCCCCAAGGCTGTGGAGCCCCTCTGGGTGGAGGGGGCGGGACACAATGACATTGAATTGTACAGCCAGTATCTGGAGCGTCTGCGCCGCTTCATAGTGCAGGAGTTGGGTGTTCCGCGTGTCTGACCCTTCATCACTACCAGTTTTCCTGACCCCCATCGAGCATCATTTCTTTGTGTGTTTAAATTGTTCCCTCGGCCGGTGTCAATTTACGCCCTGCGGTGCTTTGTGTGTTCGTAAACATCAAACGTGAGAGACTGTCACAAACTTACACAATCGTGCTTACGGGAGATACTCTGACAATACAGCTGCCAGTAAATAAACTACTTGTGCAATAAAGCACTCTGTGTCCCCAGGAACAAAGAGTTTAACAGAACAACAAAGGCCTATTATATAAGAGATCTAACTGGGAAATGGACATTTCCCAGTCTGTGTGCAACTTTAATTTGTACTGTAGACTGGTGGGAAATGCTTCAGAGGACTCTTGTGATGCATTGGGGGGGGGATACCAAGGTTTTCTAATCACCTATTTAAAATACTATTAAGGGGTTTGTAGCTGAGTTCTCTTCGAGTGTGATTCCGTTGCACAAATAATCCTTTCTGAAGGGGTTTATTTTGTAAGAACCTGCAGTGTTGCGTTTGATTGCACTGCATTAGAAAGTGGTCATCATATCTTACCCTCCTCATGCAACCATGGCGATGAAATTGAGTTGTTTTTGTCGCTTTGCTCAGGTAACCCTCTCTTTTGACATGTTCAGCTTTTGTCGGTGTCTCCTCCGATGAATGAGAGGACTTTCTTACGCCTCATCTTTTAACCACGTAATTGAACCTGTATCCGATCCTGAAGCTGCAGCACAGACCAAACAGTTGCTCCTGTTTTATTCTCCTCCTCCTTCCAATGAAGTTTCTGTCATTTCATCAATCGCGAGTTCCACACTCATGGAGTGGAATGAGCTGTTGTATGTTAAACTAAATATTGCGCTTCCTGACAAAGCACCACTCAGAAATCTTAGCTACGTAAACCTTCAGTTCCTTTGTTTCGTGGAGCGCCTGAGAGTGTGTTAGGCCTCCTGCATTGTTTATTTGCCACGCTATTATACGACAGCATCGTCTGGAGCAGCAACAGCAAACTTTAACGGGCCTTGATTTTCTACCTCCAGCCTGTTTTTATCTCGTTATCGCTCAAATAATCTCCACTCTCCATTTTAGTCATCTGCACTCTCCTGAGCTTTATTTTGCCCTTTTGAGAAATGAATTAAAATCACTTTGATATCACGACTTTTATAACTGTTGAGAACAAAAAAGTTACTTGTTAATTTCTCATTTTAATGATTGTTTCATTCTCATGAATGACTTGTCCTTCCCTTCATAGCGCACGAACACAGAGACATGTTTGTTTTACAGCTTTAACATTAGGGAGCTTCTCTGGGTGACACTTGAGCATTAGACAGGACATTTTAATAACTTTATATATATATATAGAATTATTTTTTGTGTGTTTTGCTTTGTTTTAAAGAAATGTTAGATTTTCTGCTTTTCTTGTGTCTGAACCAAAGTCCAAGTCTTTTTTTTTAGAGTATAACTGATGTTTATTATTGTAACCAAAGGCTAAATATTCAAATGTGAGAGATTGTATTTATCTGTGTGATAATTAGTGGAGGATTACAACCAAGCAAGGCAGTGGGTTAGAGGAGCTTCGTGTAGACAAATGGACGGCTTTGGTTTTTGTCTTTTACTCAAGTCTTAGTATTTCTGGTGTAACCTGAATGTACGTATCATTTTCCTCATCATACACTTCCCGTTGCTCATTATAAAAACTGATATTTAGTTTTTAAAGACTTTGTTTTCAACAATTAAAGAGAATAAAAACTTAATTTAAAAAATCCATCTTTTTGCCTCTTTTTAAATATTTAAATAATTCAGGAGTCACAGTTCAAATATGCTCCAATCTAGATTAAGGCCTTTTCTCCACATATCAGAATGATTGTCTCGTTCGGGACCTGACTTTAACGCTCACTGCTGTTCTGCCTCTAGTGAATCATTGGCTGATTAGTAAATTAATCTTAAATTGCCTGCTCTGTTTGCCTCTGTGGAGTTGACACGGCCTTGTTACCATCATCTGTGCTCAAAAAGGTTTAAATGATATGTTTTAATTAAACCAGCACAGGGACTTGGGTCTGTCCTCTTTCTGCCACCATGTTGAGTCGTGAGACAGAAATGGGACAGATGGTCCATAAACTGCAGCCCCTCCTCCTGAAAACACACACACATGTGCCAGCTCCTTTTCATCTACCATACATAAAAAAAAAATCCAGCGCCTCTCTTGGATTAAAAGCAGCTGCAGCAGCACTTTTGAATATACCAGACTAGAACATTGAACATACCGTACTGTTGAGTGTGAAAGTTCTGGATTTGCGTATTTCCTCCCGATGACAGTGAGGTAAAAAAAAAAAAAAACTGCTGCTTTCTTAGCTCAGAAACAACGCCTGATGTCAACATCAAACACGTTTCTGGTCACAAACATGGTTTACCAAGGGAAGATGATGTCATCACAACTTCCGTCCATTTCTCGAAGGCAACAGGGATGGACCCGGAGTCCTCTCCCCACAAATACTTTAAGCTTTCACCAAACTTGTTTTAATCGTTTAAATATTTAAAAGAAACATTACATTAATAAAATAGTTTGATGCAATTTTTTTTTAGCAGCTGTAGTCCTTGATCCATTTCTTGATATTTAAAAATACACTTCATGTATTATGCCCGACGGAACATTTTAGGAATGACCTTTGGATACGCTTCTGCCTTACTTCAGACGCAGCAAAAATTAGAGAAACGCAAGAAAAACAGACTTTTGTTTCCTGCTTTGGTTACTCCTTTAATCACCTTGTGATCCATTCCAGGCGTTCGCCTCCACATTGAGAATCACTGATTTAGGATTAACCCAAATTAATTCACTGAAGGATTTACTCTTACCTTAATCCAAAACCAGTGCAGGCCTGACCCCAGCGCACCAACCTTCCTAATCTGAATGACTGAGAGGATCAGCTTTTGGTCCCTCCTGGGGGGGGGGGGGGAGTCTGTTTCTCACAGTCTAGATTGCGTTTCCCATCATACAGAGTGAACATTCTACCACTTGAATTTTAACTGCTGGGTGTATGTCTAGACATAAAAAAAAAAAAGCCAAACTCACAAGAAATCTAAAACGCATCATGTAATCTGGATTACTTGTGGGATTAATAGCCTGTTCCTGTCTTTTGCAAATGTCAAAAGTGCATGCATGACTTCGGATTCCAGGAAAAGTGTTTGACCAGCGAAGCAGCAAACAGTGTCAGGAAAGGAAGGCCGTAAATGCTGCGTTCAAGTCGGCACAAATGTCCCCTTACTCAGCGTTGCCCATCCAAAAGAGTCTACTCCCTTCCATTGATACGGCCATTACTCATTCGGTTATAGAGAAAATGAAAACCCAAAACGCCTTAACAATAATAATTTATTTATTCTGGCAGAGGAAGAGTCTTTGGCAGTGAACAACACGGGGGAGATTTAATAGAGGACCTTTAAGAAAGGAAACGTTACGAGGACACAGACATTAGCAGTTTGGGACAAAGATTCGATGATGCCACAACAGAACGGACCAGAACTGAAAGAGGGACGGTGTTTATCCACGACAGTGTTTAGGGCGATGTGATGGTGATGTGAACGAGGAGTCAAATAGACAAGTGCTTGCTTACTGTGTAAAAGAGGCTTTGATCTTAGTGCAAGAGAATGAAGTGTCCCCTTCAATAAACATTAAAAAAATGGAAAAATCTGGTAGTGGCTAATTCGCTGAGGCTTTGGCTTTGTTAACATTTCCTCTTAAAAGTTCCTCCATCACGCTCCAGTCTGGCCTGAATTGTGCTACAAAAACATTGAAAACCAATAGTAACAATAGTACTTCATTTAGTGAAGAGGGAGGCAGCAGCTTACAGGCAGCTTGCTCAGTCTTCTGTATTCACATTGGCATATCCTACAAGCGGACAAGTGCAACTCTGTGGTTCATATAGTGAAGGAAAAAGGAGGCACAATTATCTGTCAGAAAGGGGAAAAACTGCATGTTCTCCATTCCAGGAAAGTCAGCTCCCTCATCTTCTTTTTTTCCCCCCCAAATTGAAATTGTGAGAATAGGAGGGGTTATCGCTCAGGATGAGAGAATAGCACATATTCCATCAATGCACCCTACAGATAGGGCAGGTAAGGCCATTTCTGCATTCGCCAAGAACTTGTTAAAACCAAGTAATGGAACCAATCAGAATGCACGTGACACTGCATTCGTCACACAGCTCTTATAACACGAGAGCGGCTGCACACAGTTTACAGGGAGGATCATGACATCACAGCTCCCGTCAATCAAATACATAATTTCATTCAGAATGCTGTCAGAGGTCCATTCATTCATCGTTAAATGCAACACAACCGGTCCACTTCTCCTCTACCCTTCCACCAGTCTTCTTTTTCTGCATTCGCCACACTTCTCTTACAGTAAGAGTAAATATTCAGCTAAACACACACCACAAAAAGGTTTGTTCCAATATCAGAATACTGTCGGAGGTCCAATAACATGTGCAAAAACCTGTTGTAGTAAAGGATGGAGGCCACTAGTGGTCGCTGTGTCACCAGTCAAAAGTTAATTACCCCTGCACAGCAGCTACATGTCTGTGTTTTGAATTAAGGCTGTGGCAAGAAGGGGCAAAAAGGGATGGGGCAGTTCAGAATGAGACATGAAAGTGGAGCTCTTCAGAATCTCATTGCATCCATCAGCAGTCCTCATCAGTCCATCCATTCATCTACAACAGATCAGCTCAGCTCACGCCCACTACTGTCAGGGATGACTGGTGTCGGGGCAAAACAGCCGCACCCAAGCAGCATCGGGTCACAGCGTGACTTTACTGAGTCTGAGCGACAAGCTGGAGCGATGCTGGGCGCGAGGGAGGGTGGAGCTACAGCGGCTTCGCAGCTGGACCGGCCGACCCATCGTGCCTCGCTCCCGCAGCAGGAAGTCAAAGTTGGCCGAGGTGTTCATGGCATAGAAGACATTTGCATTGTCTGGGATCAGCAGCTCTGAAGGATGACAAAAATAAATAAAAAGAAGAGGGAGAGACGTGACGAGGATGTTTTCAAGTTGAAAAATAGCTGATGAATGAGGGGAAAAAAATTATAATATGTCTTAGAACAAGACTAAGGACTTTTTACCTTTCTCTTCAGAGATGACTTGCACCAACTCGTATCCCTCCGCCGGTTCCGTCTCCAGGTTGTGCTTCGCCATGGCTCTAGAAATCACAGCCGGAGTCTTGTCTTGATTCGTCAGCTGTTTCAAGAATAGATGCAAAAAAATGAGCTTCTACATGGTTTAATGTGTCGCGTCAGAAACGCTGAGGAAAAAGGAACACAAATGCATTTACCAATATGCTCTTGTAGAGATTCCCGTTTCCGTGCTCCAGACTAACTCGGATGATGCATGCATCTTGGGCCTGGGTGTTATAAGCTGGGGATTGGCTCGGCGAGCCGGGGGTCAAGGGCGTGAGGGAGACAGAGCGCCTGTGGGAGCAGACGGGCCCGGGGAGCGGAGGAGACGCAGGAGTCATGGAGGCGCTGGCTGTCGACGAGCTGGTGTCCATGGAGTGGAGCGAAGTATAAGAGGAGGATTCTGATAGCTGAGGAGACACAAAGCCAGAAGTTACACGCAGACACTAAAACGCACGACGGCGTCATGTCTTTGAGGTCCTGGGCCCACCTTGTTCTGCTGGGGGACGGAGGTGTGGGTGGGCGTCTGACCCTCGCTGTCTGATGGGCTGCTGGAGTCGCTGGACGAGACGCTGACCGAGTCCATGCTCTCCCCTGAGCTGCCGGTCGGAGGCGAGAGCGGCGTCTCTCTGACCGGAGAGCTGGCTGTGTTACTGTCGGGCCCGAGGAACAGCCTGCAAAGAAAAAGCGACGATAAAAGCTCAGAAAGGACTCGTCATTTTGCAAAAGCCATTAATTTTTCTAGATATTTTCTAGATATACTCACAGGCTGAGTCTCTTCACCATGCTTTTTCGAGGCTTGGGTAAAGTCGGACTGCCGTCACCCGGACCTTCAATCTGACAGGACAAGGCATAGCTGCAAGAGAGAGCGTTGATAAGAACCAACAAGCATCGTAAAAAGACAGATGGACAGAAGAGACGCTCAGGAAGCAGCGGTACCTTTCTTCCTCACTGAACTGAGTCTGGCCCTTGAACCAGCGGAGGAAACAAGCCTCCGGCGTCAGACAGTAGCTTTTACAGGCCGACTGGAGCAGCTTGATCTGGGCGATCACCTCAAACTCCTGCAGGGACAGAGAGAGAGGACGGCTTCTGGCGTCACTTCGGTTAAACGCCGAGCCGAGCCGACCATGCGACATCTGCAATGGCGCGACCGTGCCGGAGGAGACTGATCGCAGCTACACTCACCCTGCGTCTCTTCTCGAAGTTGATCAGACCGCCCTGCAAGAGGACATAAAGAGCATTCTGTCAGACTCCTGGACATCATATACCAGCGGCTGCTTAGACAAAAAACGCACTCAGTTTCTGACAGCGGTCACACAGATAATGCCCTCAGAGCCGAGAAGGTGCGCAAACTCACAGACGCATGCTGTCGAACACCCGAACACGCATGCAGCAGGCGTCAGGGACCTTTTCTTACCTCCACCAGGTCGGGCAGGGCCGTGTCCAACATGGTCAAGTCAGTCAGAAAGGTCCCCAGGTAGGGTATCGTCCCTTGCATCGCTCCCTGTGGAGAAAAGAGAACATCTTGATGCATTTGATGCAACACTTTACCGATGCCAGTGTGGGTTTTTGTCAATGAAAGCAGAGGCTTAACACAGAAAGCGCTGACTAAACAACGTGAGAACGGGGCGCCATCCTACCCGCGAGGCTAGAATTCATTTACAGTGCGTTGCATTAGAGGAATGTGCTGCTGCTGAAAAGGAAGGTCCATTTCTCTGTCACTTTTTAGCAGAACCAGCAACAGCCTTTCGGCGTCTCACCATTTCTTTCTGTAACTGCAGTCTCTTGTGGGTTCGTTTTTGGTGCTCCTTGGCACAACTCTCCAGGCTGGCAAACTTTGAGGTTCCCTCCTGTGGAGCGAAATAAAACAGATTCTAAATGAAGCTGCGTTTTGCTGCTGGGCCTCACATCACACACACTTTAAAATGATCGTTACCGAGCGTACTGCCGTTACTTATATCAGAGTGCACGTGCGATTGTGTCGACGCGTGGAGGTCTGAACTCACTCTCATCAGGAGCTCCCTGCTGGTCAGGTAGTTGTTGTGATCGGAGAAAATGTCCGACAGCTCTTCAAACGTCTGCATGCTGTCTCTGGGCGGAACATGGACTCGCGTTAGCACGCGCTAACGGGCGGTTAAAACGCATGCAAAACAGACACCTGAGGAATGTGCGATGAATTCGTTTGATCAAGGCTGGTGGCGATCGCCTGCAGAGTTCGGCTTCGGGACGCTTACTTGTGCACACAGGCCCACGCCCTCTTCAGCCGGTACAGCGGGTTGGACTGCAGCGCAGACACGATGGCTCGCAGAGACGAGAAGTTTTTGCGGATTCGGCATTCCTGTTGGGACGCAGTCGACACAGGAAGGTTACACGTTCTGAAGTCAGTGGTGGCTTCGTCAATGAATTTGGGTGTTTCTGCCAACCTGAGCGATGTCTATCCAGTGCTGGATGACCCGGGCTCTGACGTGTGGCCTGATCTGCCTGTGCTTCAACACGGTGCTGACCACGCAGGCCGCCACAGCATTGAACTGGGTAATGGTGGCCCGCACGGTGGGGGCGCTGTGCTTGTTGTGCTTCTTATCCCTCTGGGACCAGATGGAGCCCAGGCAGTGATGGGGAGCCACCTTTTTAAACAGCAGCTGGAGGGGCAGGAATAGGCTGGTGTTAGCATGGCGACCCCAGAGACACGCCGCCGGGTGCATCCTGTGAGACCCCCCCCCCCTGTGTAACTCCCATTTCATATCCAGCCACGTGTCCCTGCCAGCTTCCACTTACTGCATCCATGTAGGTCAGCTGCTCGGCCACCAGGTCAGCATCAAAGGAAAGGAAGTCCTCGTGGACCTCAATCTCCACCTCCTCCTCTTCACCCAGGCAGAAGGAGCTGTTGCCGTGGAAACCAGCTAAAGGCAGCCAAACGGGTGATTTCACAGGAGTGAACGCCGAGTTCAAATACAGTGAATGGGAATAACCGTATCTATAACCTGAAAAAAGAGACGTACCATCAGCGTCCTCCATGCTGGCCTGATTCTGCAGCTGCCCCAGTAGCCCTTCAGCCCGCCGAAGCGCCTCGGAGCCGGGCAGGGCGCTGCGCAGGTAGGCCATCAGCCTGTGGAGACACGGGTAGTCAGGAGGCTCCTGGAAGTCTTCAGGACATTGGTCCAGCCAGGCACGCAGCGTTGAGGCCAGAGCCCTGTGGAAACACCACGGAAAGAAAAAGAGGTTGCAGAAGGTCGTCCAGCAATGAGCCGAGACCGATGCACAGATGAAACTGCTTCTCACGTTCGGATGGCGCCGTTGGCTTCAGAGCTCCGGCACCTGCCTGCATCCTGCTCGTCTTCTTCCACGCTTCCGTACCTGTAGCAGACAACGAGGAGAGAGGACTCTCAAAGCCGCCCGAGACGCAGCGCAAAATGCATCCTCGTGACACCCGACTGCAAGCGCTACCTGTCCAGCAGCAGCTGCAGGACAGACTGCGTCCTGGCAAAGGCTCTGTAGGTGGACAGAAAGATGGACGTGTAGGTGAGGTCGTTGTCCCCGAACGCCGTCAGTAACGTTTCTACCAGACGCTCCAGCGTTCCAGCACGGATGCTTCGGATTTTGCAGGTCTCCATCTGGCTCACCGTATGGCCAGGAGGCAGGCGGTCCCCCTCCGCCTGAACACACACACATATTTGGACACCATGAAGCTAGCGTGACGCTACACACAAGTGTTTTTATGTGTTGCAGTGACTTGGCTGGTGCTTCCAGAGCTTCCTTTTAGAGACAGAGGCAGGGCGGGGCCACTCTGATCTATTTTTAATTTCCCCACAGATGAGTCTGACTATTGTGTCTATGGAGAACGGAGGCGAGCAGGTGCTTGACAGGACGGCGAGGGAGCGGGAGAAGAGGTGGCACGGCGAGCGGAGAACGAGAGCGTGGAGTCGCCTATGCACCAAACAGGAAACACTCCAATCTGCTTTTAATCACGGCCCACCCCTCCTCCACAGCCCCTCCAGACTGAGAGGAGGAGAGCAGAGCAAGTTCTCCCATCACTCCCCTCTGATAACAACTGTTGTGGGGTTTTTTTACAAAGAAATGACAACACCAGATCATCCGACTGTATGTCGGGTGAAATTGTGGAATAGTTCGAATGTTGATCACAAGCAATGCCAAAATATTCAAAAGTTTAAATTCATTTACGAACGCACGGTCTTGTCTCAGTACAGAGAGGGCGGGGCTTAATGTTAATACTGGCCTATTGTATAAATGGCTCCTTACCATTGTTGGTATATAATTATTGATTATTGTACATAAAATATTGCTTATTAATTATTTTGTAATGTGTGCTATATATAAATGTTCCTATTAGAAATCCAATAGATTTGAAATCTTAGTTGTATAATGGGGGTGGGATATAATATGTTATCTTCTTCCCACTCCTTTTCAAGCACTATATAATGAATTATTTGCCATTTCTTGTGTACATTTGGTGTTTTGTTTTCAACATTTATTGTTTTTTTTGGCCGAAATATGGTTTCTTGTACACGAAAATGTATTATTATTTTTTATTCTGCTTGAAACAAACAATAAACTAAAACTACACGCAACATATAAACGAGTTACAATCCCACGGAATGCCTCTGCTGTTAGTCACAGATGATGGTTGGCAGCAGAAATGCTCCTGCCTCATTCGCTTTTACTCAATAAACAGGACTGTGAAGCGTCCATGCTGTTCTAATTAGCTCCAGCACTACTGGCAGCTCACGCCGTTGTCAATAGATCAATGCCGTTATTAAAGCTTCAGGGCTTTTATCTATTTCTTCGACCGCGCCTCAACCCCAACGCTCATGTCAAGTGAAGCGACAAAAGTCGTGCAAATAAATCCGCTTTGATTCTTGCATACGTTTTGACTGCTTATGGGAGTCGCACGCATTCCTCCAGCTATTACAGAGAAAAGCACAAACGAAGGACAATCTCCCTAATTGGCCCTTCTGTGCAGTATAATAATATACTGTACAACATCTTATTATGCTGATATGTGGGAAGAAGCAGCCAAAAAAAAAAAAAAAGCACAACTCCAGGAAAAGTCTTTCAGGATTTTTTTTTTGTTTTGTCACGCCAGCATTTTTGTAAAACGCTGGCTGAATACAGGACAGGAAATCACATGCTGCAGCTAAACATTCCGGGCCTGGTGGAACTGTTCATTCTTTTTAACTGCAAGGTGTTGTCTGAACTTGGGAAATTTATAGTCCCCCAAATGTTAAAACAACAGCCCCGGCGGCGGCGCACAATGCTGGGAAACGCCCCACAACTAAAAGACGCAGAGATTAGGTTTGTTTATGAGTCAACAGTCTGCTGCTCGGCCACACCGGGACTCACCCCCAACCATCTCGCTCCCTTGTTGGCGGCCTGCTGAATCTGAACCCTCTTGAGCGTCACGTTGTAGATGGCCCCTTCCTCGACTTCCTCCCCCCAGTCCTGCACCGAGCTCTGATATGAGAAAGAGGAGGAGGATTTTAGCATGATGCGTTGAAGATCAAATGGAACAATGGTGATTTCAAACGCAGGATTTAAACTGGAAAAAGCAGAAGGAAGAATCAGAAAGAAAAAAAACACACAGATGCAACAACAGCTTCCAAATGAACTAGTAAAAGCAGTAAAAGTGACCAACTCCCCCCCCCCCCCCCACCCCCCACCTCCCACCTCTGCAGCCTGCCAAGCCTCCCTCCCTGCTTTTACTCCCTTTTCCTTTCCAATCCATCTCCTTCACCTCATCCCCTTCTCTCTTAAGATGACATCAGAGCTGGACTTCTTTCCCGGAGCCCAGAAAGCTGGAGATAAGGGCCAGAATGGATGAAACCGCTCAAAAAAAACAAAAAAAAAGGCATCTGCAGAATAAAACTAAACATTTGTGCGACCCCCGTCGTCTCTGTCGACAGATCTTCCTCGGCTTATCCGTCTGATTACACAAGCCGAGAGCGCTCGATTACAAATCTGGACCTCAGGAGAGCGACAAAACATTTAAGCCAGCGTGAGACGGAATGAATCCGTCCCCATCTCTCGTCCCGTGTCTGTCTCTGGTTGTAAATCACTGGCAAACAGTAGAGTGCATAAACACGGGGAGAGGGAGCAGAGCACAATCCAAATACAAAACCGTGGAGAGGGCGGGCTCAAACACAGCTTGGGATATGCTGAGACATCAACAGATGGAGAGAGACAGAGAGAGAGAGAACAAGGGCCCAGACGATGAAGGAGGGAAACCGGCCACATATAAACACCAGGCATGGAATATTCTGGTGAAGTCCTTGCAGAGAGGAGGTCAAGAGTCAAAGTAGCCGTTAACGGGCTCTGTGGGTGTCACGGAGGTCGCTTAGGGTTCGAACAGAAAGGGACAAAGTTGAGGGGTAGAGAGTTGTAGACAGAACCAGCAGGGCTGAATACCCTGAGCATCATCTCACGACGCCATGATCAGCTTCTTCTGATAAGTGCCTCTCTCTGGATGGATGGATGGATGGATGGATGGATGGCTGGATGGGTGGATGGGTGGATGGGTGGATGGATGGGTGGATGGCACAAGGACAGATAAATACATCAGTGCATGAGTCATGCTGTCCACACACTCCCTAAACAATAGCGGGAGGTCTCCGTGTTGGCTGGCCCGGACTGCTGAGTTCACAGTCTGCACACACAGCTCGCCTTTTCTTTTTTTTTTTGTCATTCACTGAACTGGATTTGTTTTTAACAGCAGTTTGGGGGGGGGGGGGGGGGGGGGGTCTCTGACAGCTTTGTGAGTTTAAGTTTGGGAGAGTCACCAACGTGGATGATGAGAGACTCATCACACAGCCGAGAGGGGAGAGCTGACAATCTAAACACTGATTCACCTTATTACTGGGATCCCTCCATCGATGCGCACAAAGGACAGCGGACAGTCAAATAGCGCTAATCCGATTGAGTGCAGCCGGACAGTCAAATAGCGCTAATCCGACTGTCAGATGCGTGTGAAACGAGGCGCGGAGGTCGAGCCCGTTGGTTCCCCCCCCCCCAAAAAAAACACAAGTTTTCCTATCCACAATCAGGGAAGGGAACCCGATTGGTTTTAATTTGCAGCAGATTATTATTCTTTTTTTAATCTCTCTCCTACACGTTCTCCCTTTTTCCAAACGCCGCGTCTTTACGCAGCAAAAACGTTCAACGGGATTTAAACCTACATGAAAGAAATAGACTTAATGCACCCCCCCCCCCACCTTCATCTTCTAGTTTCCCGGGCATTAAAAACCTCCTCCTCCCTTTTTTTCTCCCACTTTTCCCTTCTCCAGTCCCCCCCCCCCCCCCCTCCCCTCGCTTTCCACAAAACCACAAACTCAACAACAGCGCTGCGCCCGGAGATGGAAAGCCGTGCGAGTTTCTCTTTGTTGTAGTTTTTTTTTGTTTTTACCATTTTACTTTTCCAGGCGAATTTCATGGTGAGCGTTTCTCTCATGGTCCGGAGGCAGCATCAGAGCTCCGGCACAAAATCCGTCAAGGAAAGAAAACGCGTCTCAAAAACGCAGAGTCCCAGATCCTCGCTGGAACGACTCCTTCCAAACACCGGGTCCTCCTTCCCCGACCGTCAGCGGGTTCTCCTCTCCACCGAATGAGAGAACTCCTCCTCCTCCTCGGACTCACGACAGCTCCGTTTAAACCCCTCCTCATCCGTTTTGTTCCACTTCTGTGATGACAACAACGTGCGCACTCAAGCGCACGCCTGTGCGTATTTGCGCAATTTACCGCTACGCAATAGCCACAGGTGCGAGTATTGGGAACTTCTGAGCTACTTCGTCTTTGCGAAACACCCTGACGTACGTTTGTGTTGTGCAGTATTTTGTGTGATGATAAATAAAACGCGTATTTTGTTACATTTTTTCTTTTGTTTCTTTTTCTTTTGACTCTTCTGTTTTATCACACATCTGAAAAGTGATATTTTTCTGTATGCAATGTTAAAAAGAAATCTGAATAGCTGCTAATATGAAAAAGTCTTCACCTTTTAGCACTTTTATTTAGCATTGCTGGCCTAATTATTGTCAGTCTTAATAGTTTAAAATAGTATGGTAAGTGTGAGTTGTTTAGAAGTATAGAACATTTTTAATTTAAATAACTACAGTACGCAAAAGTATTTCTGGCCTGCAAACATAGCATATTATGCAGTTCTTCTTCAGTGGTGTCCATTTTTATACTTCTTCTGTGTGGCAGAGGTTTGACATTTTTGTCTGTTTACCTCAAACCCTTAATTCCAACTATACCATCGCCTCTTTTCACCTGTCAGCATATTTGTGAATTGTTGCTCGCCTAAAGTTAGTTATAAACAGTCAGCACTATCTTAAAGTAGTAAAAAATAATAATAATAATATTCAGAATGTCCTGTAACCGAAGATCAGCATGAAAACATGTGGATGAAACCTATAGGCAGAATAAACATGAACTTTGCCCTTGGAGTAGATGAAGAGTTGGATGTGTTTCGTGTGTGTGTGTGTGTGTGTGTGTGTGTGTGTGTGTGTGTGTGTGAGGCAGCTGCAGCCTGTGTGGGACAATACAAGGAAGACTGGAGATGCCGTCACCAGCACTGTGCATTGTCAGAGACATAGAGGAGAATAGGCCGAGTGTGAGAATGGACGCCACTGTTCCACTGGGAACGTGCTCGCTCACGGGCTAGCGGCCCACTTGTGTGAATAAATGGGGAGATATGAATCAAGTGGCAAATTTGTGTAGGGTCTTTTTTTTGTGTGCAAAGATGCATTGTGAGTTTATATCAAATGTCTCATGCGTTTGCTAGTCCGTTTTGTCAGCTGATGAAATAACTCCTGTTACAGAGTCAGGCGACAGTTGAAACATTTATTGTAATCTGGCTCAGTGGGAGAGATGGCTAAACCTGCTGTGCCCCCCCCCTTCATCACTGTGTACGCATGAATGTGACATATCCATCCACTCATCTGGTTCCCATAACACCAACATAACCCCAAAGGCACACAACGTCACCGGCAGTCACCCACCATCCTGTGAAGTGAGGGGCAAACACCAGCACTCACACAAGGTCCTCGCTTTTGGCATTGTTGCTCCATCTCCCCAGGCCAGGGGAGCCCGATTTACGTCTCCACAAATGTTTCTCTGTGTGTGGAGTCATATGTTTTTCAGCTGTTTCTTGCCGACTGTTCATCAGGCCGTATACCTGGCCGGGCTCCAGTTCCCATGACAAGCTGCCCCGCTGTCCACTTGGGCCTCTGGAGCTTTGGGAATCACATGGGGGGCAGTGGGAAGGTTACGACTCTGCACAACCTCAGCACAAACAAGAGGCCCGACAAATGTGGCAGTGGCTGCTCCGTGTGATGGATGAGCCAATGAGCGTGCTTCCATCTTTCAAATTGAAATGAAATTGTGAATAAACAAATGTCATTCTCTGGTGTCCCATGAAAGTGTAATTCCAATGGGACTCATCAAACGATGATTTTTGGTCTGATCTACAGTTTGAGGAAAAGGCGGCTAAATGTCAGTAAATCCCAGAGAAGTTTTTAGGGATCTGGTATAAACTCAGGTATTTTAGCTCATTTGATTTCCGCATGTCTGCATGCTAAATAGGGAGCGAGCCAATTAAAACACTGGAAACAGCGTCTGTAATTCCAGCTATTGTCACCTCTGAGACTCATTATATATAATTTGTCTAATATTTGCCAGGATCAAAGGATAAAAAAGGGCAAGCTGTGTGTTTATAGTGCAGGACTGACAGGAACAAGTCACTTCCTGATGTGTTTTCACCGCTGTTAGGCGGCTGATTTCAAATCAAGCAACTCGTGCCACTGTTTTCTCATGCTACGGTACATTTTCCATTCTCATGGACGAGTCATGACGTAATCACTCGTAGTGAAGCCCCCTACGTAGGCAGAGCAGTGTCATGGAATGGGTTCCTGCCATTATCAAGCTTCCCGTGTATGCTCTTCTCCCTGTTCCAGAGTCAGAACAGGGAACCACAATGCAGACGGCGAGGGGACAAAAAACAGGAGGAGCACCGCTCGCACTGTTATTGCACCACCAAGGGGGGAGAGAAAAAAACCCCACATTCCAGGAAATCTCCCACTTCCTGCCTCCAGCCTCCTGACTCCAGTGAGCCTGCTGTCCTCATACCTGACTGGCTGGGGAGCCTCTCTGGCCTGGAGCAATAGAGGAGAGGAGAGGAGAGGAGAGGAGAGGAGAGGAGAGGAGAGGAGAGGAGAGGAGAGGAGAGGAGAGGAGAGGAGAGGAGAGGAGAGGAGAGGAGAGGAGAGGAGAGGAGAGGAGAGGAGAGGAGAGGAGAGGAGAGGAGAGGAGAGGAGAGGAGAGGAGGAGAGACTCTCAGCATCACAATACTGGTCTCAGAGTTTCCATTTGAGATAAGGAGGTCAGGTATCAGAGAGCGTGTGGGAAACTGCGGAGATTAACTTGAAAGAATACTATCTCCTCTCTGATTGTGAGAGGAGGAGACTGGAGGGGGAGAGTTCACAGCACAGAGCGAGAAGAGCCACGCTGGCCGAGAGACAATTATGATGCAACAGGGACCATCTTGCACTGATTTCATATTTCAGACAAGAGAGAGACTCTGCTCTTTCTTTTATTCTGTAAATAGAGAGGAGACTCATCCCTCTATCCGGTTAGAGGAGTGTCAGCTGCAGCCAAACAGTTCTGTGTAAAGTCACTGCATAGACAGTCTTTCCTGATCTGGACAGAATGTGTCCCTACTTTCATACTCTCCCCTTGCCTGTGTGTTCTTCCTGTGTTTTGAGCTTTAATGTACATGCAGCTGTGTATTTCCTTTTAAACTGGCGTGTGGTTGGTGGGTCTTTTTGTGTTTCCAAACCATGTTGCCCAGTAGAGGGCAGAGTTCATAAAGCATGTGTTGATCCAAAGTCAGCAGAGGCGCTAATCAAACAGGGCAGAGCGTCGAACCCGGGAGAGGTTGGATTTATGACGCAGGGTCAGGATAATGTGCTGTAACTCAATAAAACCTGGGAACGAGAGGAGCAAAGTCGTTCAAATGGCTTGTTTAAGAGCGCCGAAGCGCATGCAAAGTACCCAGGAAGAGCACGGCTTGATTTAATGGAGATTTAATGAGGAATCATATCAGCAGATCAGCGTCTGTGGATCTGGTCGTCGTAGAGTAGAGGCACAGCTGGAGGAGAGCATGCCAGGTCTTCTCTTATAACACACATCTGCCTTTTCTTTCACTCTTTCTCTTTCTTTCTGTTTTTTGTGCCTCCTTCGCTCATACGAGCCCTTTGTTCCAACAGCCACATTAAAGCGCTTTCTGTCTCTCCACCCCCCCCCCCCCCCCCCCCCTCTCTGTCTCTCTACTTTCTCTCTTATGTCATCTCTTTGCTCCCCTCAGAACTATTGTCCCAGCTGTTATTGAGTTCTCCCTCTTTCTCTCTGGATGGGTGACATCATTCATTTCCAGTAAAGTCCAGATCTGCAGAACCCGCCTCCACACTCCACATGAAACACAGCTGACCCTGCAAACCAAGGCAAACTTGAAGGACAAGGTCTTAAAAATGAAAGTACAAATTTGTTTGTGCTATGATGAGAAGGTTTTCCAACAGCAGCCTGCATATTAGGACAGCTGGACCTCTGTGGAGCATCAACGATGCAGATGCTATTAATGTGCTTTCAGGTGACTGATTTGAGTCCCACCACACACACACACACACACACACACACACATATATTAATACACAATACACAAACAAACCCCACCTTCATGGGCCCCAACCCAAACCCCTCGCCCCAGATTTAAGCCCCGCTAAGCCTTGAATGAATCAGTCTGGACTTGCTCGGTTGTCTGTCTGACCCGCTGCTAATGAGGCAAGACCATCTGTTGCCCGGGCTACCCTGAACAACAACAAAAACAACAACAACAACACACAGCATCATTACACAGAACACTGTGTAACTGCTGCCGTATCGCACCCGAAAACTACAAACACACACAAAAACAAGCATGGCTCCTACCAAAGTAAAAGACACATTAAATACTATCTAAAGTTGCTGTATGCATGAAAACACATCCTGATGTTTGCCGTAACAAATGCAGGATGTGTTTCCTGTTATTAATATAGTGTGTTTTATTGCGTTTGACCTCAATAGAGGGAAAAGAGTGGGTGACCTGCTGACATACAAAGTGTGTGCTGACCCTCTATTAATAACTGTTACCCTCCAGCATCACACGGTAAAGCCATATACACACACACACACACACACCTACACACACACCCACACACGCACACACAGATCATAATGTCAGCTTTATCCCAGTCATGCGTCCTGGCTAATACTCTGAATGGGAAAAGAAGCAGAGAATTTAGCGTGTGTTTGCCGGTGCCTCACCATAAAAACACAAATGCTGAGCTGCTGCATAGATTTCCCTCTCCCAACCCTCACTTTAAAACACACACACACACATACACACACTGCCCCAAGGTCTCCATATGGCAGGATGAGCTTCTGCCCCAGTGGAGCGATCGGCCCCTGTGGTATTGTTGTATTGGGATGGGCTCTCTGTGACAGGGACGATGCTAGTGCGGTATTGACTTTTCACACCACTGCCATTATGTGACCTTGTGAGGCCCAAGATCACAATCCGAACCTCTGCAGAGCCACAGGCGACACGACAGCGTCACACTTTGGGGGCCATCCAAGTGTGCAAACACCATCTGAGGAGGTGAACTCAGAGAAGGGATGATGGAGGGCTGCACTTTAGAGAAACAGGATGTCTGCTTGTTTAGAATTTGTGCCATTTAGGCAAAAGAAGAAAGAGACTGAAGTGCTTTACTGTCCCATCGCTTGTTTTGTGCTTCCAAACTGTGAGGAAAAAGATTGCTCCATAGATATGTAATAGATGTTATAGAGTTTTATAACTTTTGCATTCATTTATGGCGAAAGGCAAAGCTACGGTCCGGATGAAGGAATCCCAGCAGTCATCAAAACACACAACAAAGCAAGAACGTTAGAAACAGAACAGCTCAGACGTCACTGGTCAGCAGCCTCAAACGTGCACTTCTCTGTTCAAAAGAAAAGAAAGAGGAAGGAGGAGTGCAAACTCAGCTTTCTTCTTTTTTTCAATGGAAAACACAGTCTCATCAAAATAACCCCCCCCCCCTTCCTTTTTCCTTGTTTTCCATGTTAAAAATCACTTCTACATTTCCAGCAAATGACCCGCTGCGGCTGTCGAACTGCGCCGATGGGGGCTGCATCCTAGTGGCTGAGAGCTGTCAGACAATATTCCCTCTGTATGGAGCGGCCTTTCATTAAATTGTGCTTCCTCATTCCTGACAGATAGAAGAGCAACCTAAGATGCGACTCGAGCGACAGAGCGCCCTGTGATAACCCACTGAGGGTCAGAATAACATGTCATGTCAACACTCTCACTTCTGTCCTACTGGGGTCATAACCAGTCTTGACTGTGACACGTATTGTAGCATCGAATAAATGAATTCAAAAGGCGCTTTTTCTTTATGCGCTATATACTTGTGCATATCATCCACTTCAGTGTGTGTGGGCATGTTCTGCATGCTCATGCGGGGCATGCAGAACATGCCCAGTGAGCTGCTGATAATGTCCGACGCCTTAGCGCTCCCCGTCTCGTGTCTGACATGGACTGTGTCCCTGGACTGTGTCCCTGTCTGCAGCCACCCAGCAGCGTGATCAGGGTTAATCAGTCCGCCCATGTGAACCAAGCTGAATGGACCCACGGAGAGGAAACGCATTTATGACCCTCAGGTGTTGTTTCAGCCGTTTTTTGATTTTTGCCCACAAGAAAGCTGAGCGGGTGAAACCAGAATCGACTTCAATCATTTCCAAGGATTCTGGCTCAGCCGTGTGGGCGATCATAAGTCAGTGCTGTAAAAACAGAGACAAGGTCACAGCATTCAGAGCATCTGCTCGCTGACCTCCATCTACCCCCAGACCCCCCCACCCCCACCATGGAACAATTGGTGGAAGCAGATCTGCGAGTCGGGAGGAGAGGGCATGTCAGCCAGGATGTCAGATAGGCAGCAAGGATGATGAGCTCCCAGAACATGCATCCAAGAGGCACAGTCCGCCAGTCACATTAGCAATCAGTGGAAGTACATGTACGTGCACTACTGTACTCCTACTGTAGGTCTTTGCCTCTACTCTACCCCATCATCGAAGGGAAAGTATGTTTTACATCACCATGTTTATCTGACTGCTTCAGTCCGTTCAGTTTCAAATGAATCATTAATTCTGTTGTTTTGTTTCTGTATAAATGACCCAAGTTTACATCGGATTTATTGTCAGCTGACAGAATGAGCGATGCCTCATCTGTGAACTGTGACCAGTCAGCAAGGATGACTCGTGCACACACACACACACGCACGCACACACACACAGGTTTCAAAATACATTTCACTGACTCTATTTTACAGCCCTGTTTATTGTTGGACTTGCACGCCACCGGGGCGGCGACACCATCTCTGATCATACGACCACCAGCCAGGCCAGGATCTTTGCCGTGATCGACCCCAAACGCTCAAACACCCGGCTGCCCCTCTTGCCCACTGCTCTCCCTTCCTATCTGCGTTGGCTTGTCCCTCAAATCGCAGCAGACCTCCAACAAGCAGACCTCGGAGGAGATGCCTTCACCGCCAGTCTGTTTCTCACACATCTCGAGCTGCTTTTAAAAGCCCAGCTCCTCCCTCGGGTAAAATCAAAACGCGCGTGAAATGAAAACTGATCCCAGCAAAGATGTTCAGACAAGTAGTCTACTGACCCAGTGGTAGGGGCCGCTCTCCGGGGAGCGAGGCTGGTACCTCTGCAGGGCGACGCCTCCCTCTCCCTCCAGCAGTAAGGTGCAGTCCAGGTCGGGACAGTGGTGGGGGCCGGCAGCCCAGGGCAGCAGAGTAGCCAGAGGGCATCTGGAGATCATGCTGACCGCTCGAATCAGCGGCAGGGGTGACAGGGCAGGCGGGGCATACTCGGGTCTGGGCAGTCTGGCAGAAGAGATGGAGACCTCTTTGGAGGAAGCAGCAGAAACATCACATGGTGCTGAGGAAGATGATGAAGATGAAGGGTTACCTGGGCTCCTGTCAGTCTTGATAGCCAGATGTTTTGGCCGCCGCCTCCTCTCTGTGCTTGTAGACTGGCGTCTTTAGCTCAGAAGTGACCCTAATGACCCTTTCAAGTCGTTCACCTCAGTCTTCTCTTTCCCTCTTTCTCCCCCCCCCCTCCTCCGTCTCCCCCACCACACGTCTTTCTTCCCCCTCTCAGCAGGCAGGGAGCTTGACTTGCCAACAGCAGTCAACCACAGGAGTGATTAAAGTCTATTGTCTCTCTATTTCGTTCTCCCTCCTTCTCTCTCGCCCCCTACGTTCAGGGGGGGAGGAGTAACCCAGCTAGCCCGCCTTTTCATTGTGGAAGAATGTTTAGAAAGGGAAAGAAAGACAGGAAGGCTGGCATAGGAGGAGGGCTATTACAGACGATGTTTGCAGAAGAGCAGATGCTTTCCGTGATGGGTGGATTCATCTGTAACCCGTAACCTTTCTTCAGAATGGAAGTCGGCAGTCCTGCAAATCCTGATTCATGTTGTTGTTGTTGTTGTTTTTGCTTTAAACTGAATGTTCCAGGTATTTGGATGTAATTCAGAAAGTTACTGTTTCAGCTGCAAAGTACGGCTTGGTGACATTTGTGACAGGAGGGCAAAGGTCTGTGTGTGCGTAGGTATGCGTGTATGTGTGTGTGTGTGTGTGTGTGTGTGTGTGTGTGTGTGAAACTGAATGGGGTTAGAAAGTAAGAAAGAATCCAGGAGGGGTAAAAAAAAAAATCAGTCACGTGTGAAGCTCTGAAGAAAAGGATTATCTGGGACCAGGCAGCGCTCTGATGCACACACATTCACACACACACACACACACACACACACACACACACACGCACACGCACACATGGTGTAGAGGTGGATTCAGCAGTTAATGTTAAACAAAGTGTGAAGAAAGTTGCTTCCTACAGCTGAAAGCTACAGTTTCCTCCAGTGAATCAACAGCCATTAGAAAAACACTGTCAGAAACATCCGGTGAAGTTTCTACGTAATAGAGGGACATAGTGCATACGTAATAATAGAGGGACATAGTGCACACACACACACACACACACACACACACACACACACATTGGATATTCAGTGTTGGGTCACAGTACAGTAACATAAAAAAGAAAATATATCTGGAGAATCTTTTTTAATCTCCATCTCACATTAAGGAAAATCAGATTTTCCTTTCCAAACCTTTTCCTTGTTCTGCATGTAACCAGCTGCATTTACTGTTAGTACTCAAAGTAATATCATTTTATTCCTGCTCAATTAAGGGCTCTTCCACTGCCAACGGAGTGTGTCCCTGACAGAAAAACACTCCGCTACAGCCATCATCCAGGTCTTACTCTGACCCAAGATTCCTCCAACACACACACACACACACACACACACACACACACACAAAACAAAACGCAATAAGACTCCACCTAAAGTATTTGTATTTTTAGCACTGACGCATGACAGGAGGTCACGGATAGAATAAACCGACATGAAACATTAAAATGCCTCTCTAATCGCAGCAGATAAATGAAGCTGAGCTGAAGTGGTTGAGGATGCCGTTTGCCCCTGACTGCTGGGAACGAATGGGCCGTGATGGCAGTGAGTCATCGCTGCCTTCTCTGCCTGTCTGGATGGACTCCCAGTGACCTGATCTCCGCTCGCTGCCTTCCTCTCCTCCGCCTTCCTCCATTTCCTCTCTCTGTTGTTGAGAGCTGTCTTCCCTCTTTACTAAAATACCCTCAATCACTTCACTTTGGTCCCAGTTAGGCGGTCTTCACTGGGCCGGTGCCTAACATGCTGCCAGGGCCGTGAATGACTGACATAAAAACCAAGTGATTTGTTATTTCTTTTTTTCTCTTCTTTTCCATCATTGCTTTATTTCTCTGTGAACTTTGCCCACCGTGACTCGCAGGAATTCCACCCTCATGCGTCGCCCCACGTTCATTGTTCAGTGAAATCCTCGGTGTTGCCTTCAAGTCCTTTATTTTTCTTCCCTGCCTCCATCTGCAGCGTTGGCCAGAACCAGTTTGCACAGCTGGGAAGCACAAAGATCTCGAAACTCTGCACAACACAAACACTTTTGCACAAACACACGACACTCGAGATCCCTTCAGCCTGAGTAACGAGTAAAGGAAACTGTTGACCAAGTCTTTATGTCAAGGATTTTGTGAATTTGTTGAATACATAAATAAACTCCTTGATAATGAACCCTTGACCCGTTCTCTAGCGCCACCATCAGGGCAAACTTTAGAAGTAGTTCATTATTAGAATGAATTAATCTTGAAAAGAAAAATATAAAAACTTATGATGTAGAAGTCTCAAAATCCTGAAAGGCCAAATGTATCAAATATGATAGACTGGACTTTAAATGGTTTTAATTCCTCGTCAGTGACTTTATAAACTGTCGTGGAACCATTGAACATCCACCAAATAACTGAACGCACTGATGAACACCAACGAAGCTGGGACTGCCTCATGAATGGAGACACATCTGGTCTGGAAGAGAGGAAGATACATTGTTCTGATTGAAGCAGGAAGTAAAGGAGCAACGAGAGGAAACAATGTTGCAGGAGAATCATGGAACCCTTTAAACCGTTTGACCTTCACTACGGTGGAAACAAAGTAACTAAACGAACGGAGCCGCTGCAGAACGTTAGAGATACATTCACAGGTGTGAGTAGTAGGACACGCACGCGCACGCACACACACAGAGGAGGGTTAAATGACCCACAACCCCACTGAGCAAAAGCTGCACCATCCCAACATGACCAGCAGATGGCGAGATCAGCCTCCTCTTTGCGTTAAAGGCAGTGTTACCTGACAAAGCAAACCTGTTTACAGATGAAGAATTATATAAAATAACTGACCGGTTGACCTGATGCATTGAACGAAGCAGGACATGAAATTAAATCCCAAAGCAAGCGCTTGCTCAAATAAGGAAGATATGAATATTTAAAAATATTTCCTTTCCGCTGAATAATCCTCCCTCCCAGTACTCATCTGTTTCAGTCTCTGTCAGATCCCACAGCAGACAGGAACTATAAACCAGTTTGTCAGTCAGTGCGCAGTGGGAGCCAACACACCCACTGTGGGTTCGCTATATGATGGAGGCTCAAACCTCAAATTTACTGCCAGGTTGCAGCTCCTTTCATGTTTTACCACCGTTTTGTAGAAATGTCATGAGGCTTATTTTCCCGAAGGCTCGAGGAGGGAAAGGCCTGTCTGACATTTTAGGGAAGGTCATGTGGAAAAACTCCAGCAAGATTATGTTTGCTAAATTAACCAATAGTAATATATCATAATCTTCAATGAGAGCTTTATTCTAATCAAACACAGCAGGGATTTTAATTTGACCAGGGGTCTCTTTTTCATCAGCTTCTATCTAAACACTCCCTTCAATGCCAGTCTTTTTTTTTTATTCATTATTATTCAAACCGCGGGAAGAATGCAGGAAGCATCTGTGATGAAGCAACATGACATAGAAATGGAGAAGTTTTTTTTTTTTTTTAATACACTAAAAATCTGAAGGCAGGTGAACAAATCAAACATCCTGACCTACAGGGTTCGGGTCATCTCTGATTGTGTGACTGATGTGCTAACATGCTAACTAGCAGGACCAGCCTGCAGCCCCAGATGTCTGCAACATCCATGAGTGCCCTGTCACTGGGCAAAGAGCTGTATGTGTGTGTGTGAGTGTGTTTACATGCACACTGACATTTTGTGTTTACAGACAAGAAGAGAGACTGACATATAACACCCAGGGGTGTCTCTCTCTCTCTCACACACACACACACACACAACTTGTTATCAGACAGCTTTAAGATTATTTTATTCCTCAGCTCTCTTTTGAAAAACAAATCTGTTCTTTTTTAAAAAAGCCATCTTGTCAAAAAACATAAAAAATAATTTGCAACCACAAAAAGTCATCACCTGCTCACGGGGGGGAATAAATAAAGCTCTTTTTTTTTTTAAGGCCGGCAGGCGCTCGTCCCAGATTGTCCTTTTCTTCCTTTCAGTGTCTCTCCATCAGCAGCAGAGCAGACTGACATTGGTACTCTGCTTTAACCCCTCTGTGTGTGTGTGTGTGTGTGTGTGTACTGTATACCTGTGTATGAATGACTGTGCATGTCAACTGTTCACTGTATTTACACAGCAAAATAAACAGGAGTCTCTGTCTCTCCAAGTCGCAGGTATCAGAGTTCGTCCCGCGAGGCTCGAGCCGCAGGAGGCGGCGAGTCTCCCGTGACGCTGTTCTGCGCCACGGGGCGAATTTGGTCCTGCTGGGCCGTCTTACGGGCCTGTTGCCGGTCCCAGTCTGTGGCCACGGCCTCATCATCCCAGATGGTGGAGGTCTCCGTGTCGCTGATGTATCCCGGCTCCCCAGTGTAGTGGGTGGGATAAATGAGCAGTGGCTCCACGGAGAAGGCCTTCAGGTCCCGTGGCTCAAAGTGAGACATGTATTCAGTGCTGAGGATGAAAGACAGACGTGGAGAAGGATAGAGGGTAAATGATCTCAGTGAAAACATCCCTCTACCCATGCATGGATTTGATTGGAAGTTACAGATCAATTTACTCTCAGCGCAGACAGAACGTTAAGAGGATATCGCACAGACAAACTGGGTACTGTGGGAACGGTGGGGCTGGGCAATGGGAGCTTGTGATGCCTTACAACCGGACACGGGCCTCGGATCGGCTGATGATGGGTTCCTGCTCGTTGGCTTCGGAGTAGCCTTCCTGTCAGTGTGACATCAGCAGACGCCACTTCTTCTAAGTGGCCCCTTAAAACTGTCAAACTCTCAACGAGGCTTCATCCACGTCCGTTTTCACCGCGTCACTTTAAGCTTTTATTTATTTTACTGCTTCATAGTGTTTTATTGTCATCGTGCATATAAAAAGGTCTTTCAATTCATCAATCAATCGCATCATTCTCATTTTTACACTCATTTCCATCAATGGACTTTATTGTTTTACAGTGTTTTAACTTTATTGCCGTTACACATTACGGTAATACGCATGTTGTAGTTCGCCTCTACATGAGCCTCTCTTTTAAACGTGCTTATTTCATTTGCTGCTTAATATTTGCGTGTCACGTCGTGACAGATCAGCTGGACGGAGTCACACTCGTGCGGATGGAGGCCAGGTCATCTGACCAATCGCCTGCTCAGAGTCATCGGCGCCACGGGAGGGCGGTGAAACCCGACACCTTTATCACAGGTGTCAGAGGACTTGCAGATGCAGGTTTCCCACCCATGTGAGGCCTTTTTCCACTTTAGCGTTATGCATTTCTTTAACGTCTGTCGAGCAGACTGTTTAGGAAGACAACAGGGTCTCACCTTTATAGCTCTCGAGCAACGCGTCTGATGTGAATCCATCTTTTAAGTACATGATGGCACCCCACCTGCTGATGCATGTAATCTGCACATTCCCATGTTGCAGCCATTTATCTCACCTTCTCTCACCGATGAATACACACAGTGAACCCGTTAATAATCTATACACACTGCACACTGGACACACGTCTCTACGTATTTATAAAGTAACATACACTCACTCAGTGTTCATCCCTACCCCGCCCCCGCACTGGGGCCTCTATCAATGGGAATCCTGTCCTTTACTCCAAGCAGCAGGAAGAACTGTGCTGGCCCACATTCCTCAAAAAGAGAGAGACGGAGGGGGGAGGAGAAGCGGGAGACACAAGGAGGGAGTTGGTGTGTAAAAAAAACGAGTGAGGGGATGTGAAGGGGGGGGGAGTTCATTTAAAAAAAATGGGAAGGAGAGAGGAGGTGAAGGTGGAGTTCAAGGAGGTTGGGACATGGCAGGAATTTCCCAAGGAAAAAAATAATTGAAATGCAAGCAATGTGTGTCCTGTGCAAGATGAAAAGGAGGAAGAGGAAGGGGTGGTGCTGGACAGAAAAAGAAAATGGGACATAACCAGGAAGGAAAACGGATAAAAGTGGATGCATGTAGGGAACCCCGGCACCGGGGTTTACCGTCAGAGAACAAAATAGAAAAACGATGCATTATCCTGCAGACTAAAACGTCTCCGGGAGGCTATGAATAGATAATTACTGGAGTAGATGCATGGACGTAGTGAGGGAGGACATGAGAGTGGCTGGTGTTGGGGAGGACATTGCAAAGGACAGGGTGAAGTGGAGAAAGCTGATTTGCTGTGGCGACCCCTGATGGGACAAGCTGAAAGTACAGTAGTATTAGTACAGTAGTAGTAGTACTGTAGTAGTAGTAGCAGCAGCTCTTCCACACTGCTGCTTCACCTTCAACCCCGTTTCTGCTCAAACACGCCTTCTGCAGCATATGTTGCATCAACAATTTCATTCTGCAGGTGGATTGCGTGACGTCTTTTCATTGCACCTGCAATCATCTATTTGTGGTATCAGTAAATATCTGCCTGCCTGCTCATAAACCTGAAGCCCCACACTGCTGTATCACATGCGCACGTCATTGTGTTTATTGTGCGTGCATTCAAACTCAAAATAAAACTGAGAGCTCACTTTGGGTGTTTGTTGAACATGATGGGCAGGAACTCATCTATCGGCAGCATCCTTGTGAATGGGTCGGCAGCCATCAGCTTCCTCGCTCCCTGCTGCGACAGAGCATAGCCAAGCGTCCAATAGGAGTAGTCCGCCTTGACCAGGTTGTTCACGCCGTCCACCGACTGCTCCGGCTGCTGCACCTGCATTCGCTTCCGCCCAACGTAGCTGGAGCAGAGACACGGGGGAGTGTTGGTCGGTTTTTGGCTTCATTTCTTTAATCTGGAATCAGCGTGAGCGTACGCAGAGGAAGCGTGTCCTTACATGAGGTCCCAGTCTAGCTGGGTTTTACCCACGTCGTCCATTATGGCCTGCATCCGCCGTTTAAACCTGGGCTCAAACCTTACGTCGTCCTCTAAAACAAGGACTCTCTCGAGGCCCAGGTCCAGTACCTGATGGACAAAAAGCACAACAACGCACATAAGACGTTGTTTTTCTGGTCACTTTAGCGCTATCTGGCCATATTTAGAATATGCATTGCATATGTATAACGCGAAATGGATGGATTTAAGACATTCAAACCATTTTTTTTAAAAAGAGGGGGAACAGAAAACTACTTTCAAACTTTCTTTTTTTTTTATTGTTTTACTTGAATTATTTTTATTATTTTATTTAAGGGGTTTTCTGATTGTCTCACTGTTCTAAAGAGAGTGTCTAGACTGTGCTCACCTTCCTCCATACAGAATGATGGCTGAGGAAGCATCCGATCTCCCCCCTGGTGAGGACTCGGCCAGAGTAAGGGTCCTTGTAGCGCGGCATCATCTCTATTCCTAACGCCTGCAGCTGGGATGTATTGAGAGTCCTGAGAAAGAGCAAGGGAACATAGCATGAGCAAAAAAGAGGAATATTAATTCACATTACACTCATCATTTTGCATCTACACCTGTTGACGGTGAAAACGTCTTTGCAAAAACTCTCTTCAAGCTGCAACAAGTCATCCATTTTTCCAGACAAACAAAGGCTGAGAGAAGGATTAGGACATTCCCAAAGTAGATTAAATAAACTGCTGGGGGGGGGCAAGCCGAGCGTGTTCCTATGGCGACACCAAATCACCGCTTTAGACAGGATGTTTGGATTTCGGTGTCTGAATAAGTTTCAGATGTGAGGCAGGCGTAGGTACGCATCAACGCTGACGCTGAAGGACGTTCCAGGTAGAAAACGTTATTTCTGTTGCTGCAGAGCAACCGAAATGCTTTTCATCAGGTCAATCCAGCCCCCGGGTCAGTTCATCGCATTCCTGTATGGCTGCTTGTTTGACCTACTTGCCGTCCACTGCGTCCATCAGCGTGGCACGCAGACCAAGAGAGGTCAATGTCTTCAACATCCTGGTTCTTCTATCCTGCCTCCGCTTCAGATTGATCAAGAAAATCTAAAAGACAATTGGAGACACATTCCTTTAGGAAGTAATATAACAGAAATAGAATATTCTTATGGCCCTGAAGTCTTATTCTTTACATATACGTCTAATCGTTTGCTTGTACGCGTGTCTCTTTATGGAGGACACATAGGGCAGATGTAAAGTAGACATAGCAGAGCATAAATAAAAGAGAAGATGGGCTCAGAGAGTTAGGAGGCGAAGGTGAAGAAGAAGAAGACATGATATTGCTGATAACTCACTTGATCAAAGACTATCATGTCCTGCGGTGATGGCGGCGAGTACAAATGCTCCGAGGGCTCAATTTTGTGCTCGACTGTAGACAGAGAGCAGGAAGCAGATGAAAGGTTAAAACCACATTAGATAACGGCTGCATTTCCCCCGGCTTGTGGGGTTTATTTAATCTGGTGTATTTAGACTCGGAGCAGAGAGAAGAGCAGTGACGGGGGCCACGGTGAATGTGAGTAAGGGTGGGGTAAAAAAAAAAAAAAAAAGCAGGCAGCGGAGATGGAGGGGAGAGAAAAGGGCTGACAGGATGAAGTCATGGAGTCACAGAGTCACAAGGAGAAGAAACAAACCTGAGAGGTAAAGTAATCAAGGAGAGACAGATAGTCTCAACATCTGTGTGTGTGTGTGTGTGTGTGTGTGTGTGCGTGCGTGTGCGTGCTTATGAACTCACTCAAAGCCTCAGTGATGGTGTGTATGAAACTCTCCTTTTCATCTTCTACATTCTGTTGTGCCTTTAGAGGGACAGGCAGGAATCCATAGTGCTCTCTGTTACACACATACATCTGCACATCTGGAACACACACACACACATTTAAAATAAATATTGACCTAAACATTTTAAATAATCATGACAATACTCAACATCTTTATCATCCACACTCCTCCTCGGACTATTCCACAATGAAATGAAATCTTTCAGTATTGGCTTGAATGTTTTTATGTATATTGATGATTCTGTCGTTACCCCCAAAAACATTGATTATGATCGCACAATTACAAGCAGTCAAGACAAAACACATGGATCTATTTTACGCTACGCTGACTCATCTGTTCCGCATGCACCTGTAAAATGCCCTCGTTGCAAAAGTGAAGATTAAGCCCGTTTCTAATGAATTAAAGAGGCCACAGTCAGGCTGCAGCTATTCAAGGTCAGCCTGGCGTTTGCAGCCCTGCTTCAAATGTCGAAGTTTGCTGTGAGCCGAGTTCTCACACCGACCTGCTTGACGCGCCGAGAAAGCAAACACCATGATGTCATCGAAAGCCCAACTGTAGTCCGGGTGAGGAGGATGGAAGGCCAGGTCCCGGCTGAACTCACGCCGCAGGTCTAACAAGAAGGTGCTGTGCACCATGGGAACGGGGAAACAGCCGAGCCGCTTCCACTCCCTGATCGGCTGGTAGTCCGGGGTTCGCTTATAGTAACCCTGAGAGAGGGTAGAGATGCACGACGCCAGGTTCAGATGCTGAATCCAGATCAGTGGATGGAGAGTCGCAGTCTCGAGGGTACCTGTGGGGTGATGCCGCACCAGAAGTTGGAGTAGAGCGAGCGCGACTCTAACATGGGAGCCACCAGGGTCAGGTTTTCAGCCATCAGCAGGTTCAGCATGCGTGGGTTGGTCAACAGGTTGTCGCTGTCTACGAACTGCACAGTCAGAGAGAAAATGTCAGTTATTAGAACATAACATTTGACGCTAAAGTAGCATTTCCCAATGGTGTTACTGCTGGGCATCAAAAGCACAAACAGAACTGGGTCCGCCTGAATCAACCCAGGAGACTCTCTGTCCCATTGCAGAAAGACATCCTATTGTGAAGAAATCTAAACCGTTTCTATCAGTATTATGAAATTATTACATTGTGCAATCAACATTTTTCAGTGGAGGGGTGGCATCATCTTTGACACCAGCATGGACAAGTATGGAGAACGTGCGTGTGTGTGCGTGCGTGTGCGTACAGTCATTTTTTTTAATGAAGCTAAATTATTTACCATGTCTGACATCTTGTTCTTACTTCAGAAGGCGTGTCCTACAGTAAGACTGAAGCACCTCGACACGCTGCAATGTTTTATGCTAGAATTCCACATTCCGCAAATCGAAGCGTCTGTATTTCTTTTTGGGTTTATTTTTGTATGTTTTTTTTCTCTTTGCAAAATTTACTTGACTTTCATTTTTTCTATTTCTATTCTAGGTATAAATTGTTTTTATTTATGTTTACACCCGATTGTGCTCTTTGTGTCTTTGCATGGTAGTATCATGCTGTTGTATTTATTTTGCAGGAGCCTTTCAGCCAAATCAAACTGTAAAACTAGTCCATGCATGATGTCTTTTTTCACTCTTACTAGTATGTAGTCAGCCCATCGTTCTCTGGCTGCCTTCAGTGCCGCCTGCCTCAGCTTCATCACATGGTTGAACCGTGATGAAGGCCAGTGCTTTGGACCCCATTCATCAGTGTAGGATCTGATGCAGAAATAATACATCCCAAATATCCAATAGAAAACACCAACCAAAAAAAAAAGATCGACACAGCAGCTGGACTCACCTGGGCTCCTCCATGGGTCTCCACTCCACAGAGTGGTAGATAAGCTGGGCTCTCTTCAGCCATTCTCTCAACATAGCAGTGGTGTTGTCCACATTATGGTCTGTTGCTGCCCTGAAACGGAAAAACACAGGATATTATTTAAACAAAGACAACTCTTTTCCATCCAATGCATGAAGTCTCTTTGCAGAAATAAGCCCCTGAGCCAATCAGGATTGTTATCAGACCCTCAGAGAAATAAGTGGATGTGAAGCAAGAGACATAATTCCTGAATGCGACATTCAGAGAGCATCTTGAGGAAGAAGAGATCCCGATTCCAGATTTTTCTAATTGCTGCCTGATGTTCCAAAAGGCTGCCTCCGGTTGCAAAGCCTCCTAATTGCTTATTTAACTGCACCCCTGGAGAATGGTCATAGTGAGCTGTCACGGCGCAGAAAGACAGCATTCGGAGGCCTTCTGGGTAACAAGCACAGAGCTCTGGGGACCAAAGCGTGTCTGCATATATTCCACTTGCGAAAGAGGATTTAAAACTGCAAAAAAAAATGATAATATTTGCACATTACTGTGCAGTTCACTATCACGGGAACATTTCAGTAAATATAACCAGCGTTTGCATTTAAATTTCCCTTCAAAGAGGAAAGATCAACAGAATGCGAGCAGAGACCTGCACACAAACACACACTCATTCGGTGAGATGGAGTTTTCCACTGCTGTACTCGCTCCAAAGGTGTAACCATTTTTAGACTGACCAGTGCATGCACACACACAAACACACACACACAACAACACTTTTGAGACTCCTCACTTATACACATTGTGAGCAAACAGTGACACGGAGACACCTGTTTGCACAAAGAATTGCACACCTATGCTTCTATCATCACACAAATGCATGCAGACATCAATAAGCTTGGTCTCGTATTGCACGTGCACGCACAAACACACACACACTGGTCAGAGAGCGGTGGAGTCCTCCTCTGTTTGGAATCTCAGTGATCTCAGATGGATAAATAGCTCATCAGACAAAACCAGCAGCTGCACAAATTATTGACTGTGTCTCCTTCAGGCGAAGGAGACACAGTCAATAGTTTCAATAATGTGTGTTTGCATGCGTGTTTGTCGCATGCCAATACTTGCAGATGTACGGTAAAAACAAAAAGACCTTCATTTTTGTTGCTGGGAATGTTTTTGCTAGAGACTGGTGGTTGAGCTCTTGCACAGGTGGTGTTTTTACTGTTTTGAATGTGTCTTTTTATGTGTGTAAAACCTTTTTAAAAAACGTGACTGAGTATTAGATCGTAACAGCCCAAGAGAAATTAAAGAAGTTTTTTTTTCATAAGATTTAAAAACCTGACACATAATAAGTAGATGTGTACACATATTGACACACTTTTCAAACGCTAAACTGCACCTTGGTGGGAGAAATAAATGTGTTCCGACACGCCGTCTTCCAACGACAAACTTAGCTCCAGGCGCAGATTTATGAACGTGGAACTTCTGGGAAGTATAGAACCGTGCAGGATGCAGAAGGTGGGAACACAGATTATATGTAAAGAGGAAGAAAGAAGCCAGACCAAGAGTGGATGAAAGAGAGAGAAAGAGGGAATTCCATTTCCATGCTGCCAAACTAATAATGTGCAGAAATCCTCTAACACGTAACTAATTTGGTCAATGCCTCAAAGAGCTCACTAACAGCCCTCCAATGAATAAATGGCCAGTCAAATTTACAGAAACCACAATAAAATGCTAATTATGTTTTTTTTTTTAATGGGCTCATTAAATCAGGAAGAATATAAATGAGCGGCCCCTTTTCATTTTCACAGCTCCTTCTTAGCAGGACACAGCGCTTCATACGTCTGTGGTAAACAGCTGGCGCAGGATGAAGGGAGCCCACTTCGACTTAGCATGTGTAGTTCAACCAGATGCATGCGCTTGCTGTTCACGAGTCTGCAGCAAGTTTGACGAAGCCGCGTTCTCATCGCCTCCATCTCATTTATCCTGGACATGTTTGCCCTTCCTCATGAGGCATCCATTCACTCCTCCTCAGTTTCAACCTGTGCAGCTTCAGAGGTTTCACCCTTCGTTTGCCAAATACTTGACCACTGCATTGCTGACATCCAGACCTTGCAGTAGATGTGACGATCTGGACTCTTGGTCTTCTATCTCCTACTCACTGATCTGTGTCTTAATATCTCCCTCTTCCCCTTCTTGTGATTCGTCTCTTCACTCCTGTTCCAGCAAACTGTATAGCCTCATTATTCTGCCGCCTGCAGTTTTGGGGTTGGGTTTCCTCTCTCCTTTTGTTTTTATGATCAGCATCTGGACAACACATGCTTCCTTAGGCCTCAGAAGCACCCTCCCGATCCATCCATTTATTGATTCCCTCAATAACTCATTAGAGCGTACTCCACAATATGTCCTTTAACCTGTTGACACAAATAAAAGATTTCCCTTCTCTCAAGGCATCCACCCGTTACACATGGACTCAATCAGCATCACAAAGGCAGTAATAAACTGGAAGATAAAACATTGTAGAGCTTCTAGAATTTTTTTTGCACGTTTGCTCAGTGCATAATAATTGCAGTTAGACCTTGCTTTGGTCCCATTGCATCTGAAGTTGCATCACTTAACATAAGCATAAACCGGCTCTCTCTACGTCCGTATTAAAGATCCTGCAGGAGCATGTCACACAGCGTGGTGTGTGTCAAAGGCTGACATCGAGCCTTATAAACACAGAGGCCTGTCCCTGAGAATGGCCCTTTAAGCTAAACACAGGTCTGAAAGGTACCATCAGGCTGGCTGTTGATTAAATAAACTCTCTAATATCACTGCCAACAATAACTGGGTACTGCATATAATTAAGAAGTAAAAAAATGCCTCTTTCTGACTCAAGCTGAGAGGTCTTAAAAACATAATAACCATGCTCGTGTGTCTCTTTGTTGACTTTGCAGTATATCGCCTCTTTTACAAGGGCAGCTGACGTGGCTCCAAAGCCTCTTGATGGTAGAAAGAGGGGGGTGGGGGGTAGAAAGAGGGGGGCGGGGGGTGGAATGGGTGGAAAGGTAGAAGAGGAAAGGGGCAAGAAGAGAGGGAAGGGAAAGGAGGGGTTGGTGAGGCAAGAGCTGAATTCCTCATGACTCTCAGGATCAACAAAAGTAGGCTGGGCTGGTGGACTTGCACTGAAGTGTAATATTCAGTATTCATATTCTAGACTAAAGGAAGATAGTCGCCATGATTACTGTAAATAGAGAAGTGCTGATTGATGGCTGAATATTTGCAGTGCAGGTTTTCAATCTCACGGTTCAAATATTTCACATCATGAATATGCAGCGATTTATTTTTGTTTTTATGGAGAGCCTGAATTAACAGAAGCGATGCTGCGATGGTCCATTAATCACCAAAAAAACCATCAACGCGAGTCGCCACGGTAATGAGCTAAATATTGATGAAGTATATAGAACGTTTTTTAAGCAGAAGATTCCTGAATAGTTAGAATAAAGAAATGTTTTGAGAAAGCGCTGAATGTCAAAGTTAGAGGAAGTTGGGGGGGGGGGGGGGTTATCATCCATAACTTTAACGGGTTTTTCCTTGCCACAGGCTGAACATTCTCGTGGGACGTTTGCACAATCCTAAAGAAAAGAGATGTAAGGACTAAGGAGTGAAGAATGGAAGCGAAAGGAGAGGAAGGAGCAGAAAAACAGGGGTTAAGCAATGAAAATGATGACACAGACATCGATGGTGCTAAAATTATATTTCCTCTATGACAACATGAGCACCGGTCTTCCTAATGAATACTCCACTGTTCATGAAAACATTGCACTAAACTCTCTCTCTCTCTCTCTCATCCATGTACGGCTACAATATAACTGGGAGTGTGCTGGAACACGTGGGGCATCCAAGCAAGAATTCACAGTCCAGAGGCAAGTCCTCGGATGTCCATTTTCAGTCCAGGCATAGGAAGGACAGAGATAAAAGGAGCAGCGATCAGAAAACTCAATTGTCTTCTCCCTTTGTTTTTATTTTGTTTTACTGCAGCTGATTGAAATTATGTGTCAAGTCTGCAGAGAAAACTTTCCCATAAATGCCTCTTTGCTCAAGGGAAGAGGGCAGGACTCTTAAAAGCAGTCAGCTGCAAGCCATTAGTTTTTTAGCTTGCCTGTGAATGGCTGGCAAAGATAAAGCTGTGAAGTTGCTGCCATCATAAAAGGAACATAAACCCACTTAGCATGTTCTGCTAATGACACCTCATCATTAGCCATGTGTAGTGTCTTTATAGCCCGTCAGCATTTCAGTGTCTCCGTGTTCTCCGTTTAGAAACGTGTCAAATCACTGCACACAGGTGCTGCAGTTCAATGTGTCTCAGTTGTGCTACCATAGTCCCAGAGAGAAGCAGTGTTAATCCTTTTAGATTAAAATCCTCTAAAAACAGTAACTGCAGCTGTTTTAGTAAATTTACATGCGAGCTGCTGAAGTATTCAGGATCGGTGAGCTCGTGTGTGGACTTCGCAGTTCACGGGCAGGATTTGAGTTTTTCAAAGTAAATTGCGCTCCGGTCCTGAGAGAGAATACGAGCATCCTCTTCTGCTGCAGTGACTTTATATAAACGTCTCCTTGAGTTTCTGCAGATGAGGCCAAATAACCGAGCAAATTTAAACTTGATTCTTTCCCGTGGATTGACTATGACTGCAGAATCCGACTCCTCGGGAGATGCTGATTGGGAGGTGATAGATCACTGTGACCTTTTGAGGCTGCTGCCAGGGAGAATGGAAAAGGGAGGTAAAGGAGCAGAGCACAAACACGCACACATATGCCATGTATGTAATGGTGGATTTTATCTCAGATGAGAAACACATTGCAAATTCATAGACTTACCGTACTTGCGCCAACAGACTGATGGTGTTCACACTGGTTTTAGAGCAGAGAGCCAGAACTGGGATCCAATAAAAACTGACACACTAAAAGCAGATGCTGCTAATCATTCACAGACAATAGCCAGCCCCACCCTGATCATTTATTCCATACATTTGGACAAATGATTCCCCCCCCTAAATAGACCATATTATATGCTTGGAAAAACTAGGAACAATTTGTTCTGGATGGACGGACTCCCAAAGAGGAACATGATCTGGGTAAACCAAAATAATTTATTCCGATCGAAAGTGTCAGATCAATATTTCTAGGTTCCTTGAACACAGTGCATCCGATTATAATTGTATTTTCCGAACTCTGATCGGATTAAATACATTTTGTCCATGTCAACGCAGTCAATGAGAAGCACCGGGAGCATTGGGAGCAGAATTTTAAAATACTCCTCAGATGTTGATGCAAACGAGACAACAGTTCCCCGAGACGAGACGACATCTTTGGTGATTTCTATTAAAGCAGCGTAAATAAAAGTAACTCATGCAGGCCAGGGACAACTCAAATATTAACGGGCAAATGGCAAGAGTTGCCTGGTTCCTAATTTAAGCCCATTTATGGGGAAAGTATGTGACCCCGCAGACTGTCCACCTTTCCCCTCACATCTTGCCTGTATTGCATGTGCTGGAGCAGAAAGCAAGTAACAACAACACCTGGACAAAACTCGAGACACAAGAACAACAAATCTCGACACCCCATCCGGACAGGCGGGGTGGGAAGTGGCGCTGCTAACCCTGGTTTTGAGACCGGCGTCACAAAGACTGTCACGAGAGCCGAGACACATCCTTGATGTCCGAGGACGATGCCTTCCGGCTCAGCGTTCTTGTCACAACAACTGAGCTTCCACTCACAAGATTATCAGCCATTGGGAAAGACAGCATGAATTGTCTCGTGATGCCTCGCAGATGTCCCGGAAAGACAGACGATGTGGTAACGAACAATGGGAGAGAGAGGAGTACATATTCTGTGGGAAGGTGGATTAACCAAACCTGCTAAATGCCTTGTGGGTAACTTCCCAGCATTGTTGGCCGCCCTCTCTCCACCCAACTATCCCCCTCGTCCTCTAAATTCCCCCCAAAAAATTCATTCAGCATCACACAACTGGTCAAAACCTGTCCAGATTTCTGGAAAAGTGTTTGAAGACACATTGAGAACATCCCAAGCAGATCTGCATTCTAAAATATGAAGTGGGAATGCTCGCCTTTCCAGATAATCTCCAATCAGTTCGGGCTCTCTGTCTCACACTATTGAAGGCTAATGTGGATTAACACTTTTAGTGGGAGCTGAAGAGTAATTACAGCGGTTTGGTTTACAAGTCGTCGAGCACTGATGATGATGATGATGATGATGACAAAGTGGAACAAAAAGCCACATGGCTACGAGAGTAATGTGGAGTTTAACATTCACTGAACAGTTTGGCCACAAAACACCAATTAATCTTTTAAAAGATTTTATTTCACGTAATATTTTCTTTATTCAAATGTCACCAAAAGAACAAATCAGTAGCAAACAAAGAGCCGCCACTACTTCAACTACTCCTCAAAATCTGCATAATGTTCTTCACATGCTAATTTCTGGCCGCTGTCTGATCACATTTATTTTCATACATCATAAACACAGAAATAGCCGGATGTGCTCCGTCAAAGTACCGTAAGCCTCAGGAACACAACCTCGACTTATCTACCACAGAAGTCTGCTTGATGAAAAATTAAAAACAGCTCTTTTCATTTAAAAATGTCAAACCTACTGAGACAAGTACTCGAACAATTCGTTCACTGCCCCCCCCAAAAAAAGTGGCATTTCAAATAATCTGGTAAAAAAAGAAAACCCCTGAATATCTGCAAATAAAACAAAACCTTCTAGCGAGGAAAGGAAGACTGTAACATTCCACCTGCCTTTAGTTAGAATTAAATCCTATTTGATTTTCTGCGTGGCCCACGTGCGCGCACAGAGACGCGCACACCTTTTACGCATGACTTCCCAGAACCCCCCCCTCCTCCCCCTCCCTCCTGCTGTCAGACCAACTCAATGTCTCTTTTCATCCCCTCACCTGCAGGTTTTTAATAGTCAGGGATTATCCCCATTCTGCTCGTATGGGAGTAAACGGGACCCCCCCCCCCTGTGGTGCCCCCCCCCCCCCCCCCCTTTCATACCTGCCAGACCTGCTGTTCCAATAAAGAGGCATTTCCGCTAGTTTGTGCTGAATCAGATTTAGGGAACAGCGATTATGGGTTAATCCTAACCCGACACGCACAGTAGCGCTTTCATCTTCTCCCGCACAGAGTGCAGTTTGGATGCCAGCGGACACGCGTAAAGATCGTAAAGCGCAGCAACAGGTCTGTTTCTTCAGAGTACGTGCTACCCGGATCGTGGACTGTAGGTACTCTAAATACATTAGAATCTGTTTAAGTGTCGATTCTTTTATAAATCTATGCCGGTTTAAGAGTCGGCGCGTCCCTCACCAGATCGCGATGCGCTCCTTCGGGTACTCCAGCCTCTCGATGCAGCCCAGGTAGTGCGGCAGGCTGTGCGCTGCGTTACGAGCCACAATGGCGATCATAACCTTTGGCTTCATCAGGCTGGACTCGGACTTCATCGGCTCCTGCACCAGCGTCACCAGGTCCGGCACGTCGGCCGGCACCAGAGAGGCCAGCAGAGCGCACAGCACACCGACGCCCACGGCCACGACCGCGCGCATCTTGGCTTCCAGGTTGCGTGGCGAGTCCTGAGCCTGCGCGACAGGGCAGCGGAGTCAAGTAGACAGGAACCACGGGGGGGGGAGTGGGCGGGGGAGAGAGTACGGGTGGGTGGGACAGTTCACCGGTGTGTGTGTTTAAACATTTATTAAAATGCAGTTGGATACTTGCACAAATATTTAGCACATAATGAAAGTTTTCATCACATTTGTGGAAAATCTGCTTTCTGTTTGTTAAAAGGCATCTTTTTTTTTGGCCTTTAACGGCAACAAATATTGGAGATTGTGCCAATGCAATCCAACAGAAACAATTCTAAAGAAACATGTGAACGATCAAGGGGGGGGGGGGGGGGGATCCCTCTATAGATGGAAAATAAAGGGTTGTGGCGAAAACATTATATCAACAGTATCTAGAAAGGGGGAAAAAAATCTGAAACACTGAAGAATTACGACACTGAAGAAAAGCATGGAACCAGAGAGTGGGCGAGGAAAATGTCGTGACACAAATCTTTAACCACAATGGCACCAAAACAGAAACACACCAGTCATCAAATACGTTTGATTACTTTGTCTGTAGAGGAAAAACACAAAGATGTACAGCCTCTTCCGTTGCATTGCTTCACACGCTTAGGATGTTGCACTCTGTGTTCTTATGATTACAGTAACCATGAAGTCACCTTTTTTTTAAAATTACAGTGCAGTCACAGCACAGAGGGATAAAGCCAGCTTTCTTCAGTCCCTGTCTGCCTCAGCTCTGTTTGCTTAAGCCAGGATCTGTGCCACCTGGTAATGTTTTCCCTCTTCGCTGAGGTAATGAGTGTTTGTCCCTGTTGTTGGATGCTCTTTAGTCTCGCTGAACGAGGGCAATGATTCAGTCTACTCTAAATAATCCCTCAGCTCCCTCTAGTGCTTCACCAGCATCTGAGATGAAAAATAAACCACATTATCACAAGCGTCCCACACGCACAGACACACCTGGGCTTTCTCCACTCCCAACAGAATGAAAATGCACAAATCATTGCTCCGTAAAAGGTTTTCTGAACTGTATAACCTGCAATCTGGCTGCTATTCCAGCACACAGCCATCTCACAAGAAGGTCAGGGGTCAGGATCCGTTTGATAATGTGTTTTCACTTGTTAACGCCCAGTTCCAGATTCTGCTAAAACTGACTGTGAGTCTTTAGAATGAATCTGAAACAACACAAAAATGCATTAGAAATACTTCACTCCAGAATTAGTCACTCCACGGCGTGCTTTCTACTCAGCTCATCCCGCTATCCGGCTTCAGCGCCGGATCCAGTAGTCCACGGTGCGCGTTCATTATTCAGCTGGCCCGCGTATTCCCTCGCCCATCAAAGCCAAACGTATTCTTTGTAATTTTGGTTGCACACTTGACTTGCAGCCATTCGTTTCCCTCTGTCAGTGAACTACGGATGACAGGTAAAGAAAATCGTTTATTTAGATATGTTAGGGGAAAACTGTATGCCTGAAGAGACGGCACAACGTTTGGTTTATTGAACTGTGGTTGCAGAGAAAGCCTAAATAGCAGTGTTCTAAATGTCAGCGTAAACACAGCCACAAACCTTTTTTAGCTAAAGACCCGTGGCATTTCTTTTTTTTTTATGTACACATGCTGTTATTCATAAGGATAATGTGTGTGTGTGTGTGTGTCAGTGAATGGGCGGTTTAGGACTTCATGCCTGCGGTGGCTTTCAGGGTGATGCACATTTCTGTTGGATAATGAGGGCGTGGCCGTGTTCATGATCCGTGTCAGAGTCATGAGAAAGTTAAAACCAGCAGATGGTGCTCTTTATTTATCCCCAACGTCTCTCTCTCTCTCTCTCTCTCTCTCTCTCTCTCTCTCTCTTGCTGTGGGTATTGAACGCTTGCTCAGCTAATGTGAATTTGGTAGACTGCAGTAAAATACAATACGAGGGCACGGCCATAAAGCTATCAGGGCTCTCCGGCTATCCATTTCAAGTCTCCACACGCTGCTGGACACTTCAGTGATGCAGGGAATTCAGAACAATTTCCAAAATAACTGAACTATCCAATTGCACTCTTGACATTGAGCAGTTGCATCCAGATGGTTGGATAAATGTTCATAGATGGAATACGGTGTGTTTACTCTGAACAATTAGCTTCCGGGAATTTAAGTAGGTCACTTCTTGTTGATGTGCAGCATGAGAACCAATGCATCCAGTGCTACCTTTAGTAACGCCCCGGCCTCCACGTCATGTGATTTACTTCCTTCTGCCAAGGTAATCCTGACTGTGGATCTGTGTGGAGAGGCTTTACATACCAATAGACAAGGAGGAGAGATGCCTGCCGGGCATCCAGGAACAGACTCGTGTTCCTGACTCATGCTCTGCATGTGGGCAACGTATATTTGTATGAAACCATCCAGGCACAAGTCACACTGTTTTACACAGTGGATCGGAAAGCATTAAAACCTGCACATCAAAGAATCAAGGGTTATCTCACCAGTAAAACGGGAATCTGCAGCCTCCTTCATTGGCTGACAGGCGTTTTAATACATGGATCAATGTTGCACAACTAACTATTGTTGTGTTTTCATCTGTGATATTTTAAACACAATAGTAATGCTTCCATAAGCAAAGTACTGATTTTTCATCATTAGGGGAAATGTGGCTAAGATTGATTTAAAGATTTGGAATTCAAATCCAATGCATCCAAGAACACGCTGGACCCTTATAAAAAATGCTCACAATTTGAGCTCTATTTCACGAATTCAAAACACACATCAGGGGGGAGTGGGGCTCCTTATTAGGCACTTACGTCAGGGTGGAAAGAACATTTTCTTGCCCATGTTCCTGTCTGAGGTTAGCGGGCAACATCCGTCTCTTCCTCGCTCTCTCCTCCCACATTCTCACTCTTACCTCGTGGCCTCGCTGCACACTCGTTTCGCTTGTGTGGGAGAACCTTGATGCAAGCGTTGGCCTGCAGGGAACCCTTCATGCTTGCTGATATGCACAGCGGCTGCAGTGCAAAGTGAGTCAGGAGAGGTGACGGAGTTTTGTGTTGTGCTGAATGAACAGTCAGGCCACTAAGAGTTTCTTTATTACCGTGCGTCTCCTTAATCACTCAATGCACTGTATACCCAGTCCCACCGGGAGCACGCTGGATCAAGCGTAAGTGTGCAGATATCGATTCAGGCTTGTTATATTTATGTAGGTTACAAACAAGTCACACTGCCGCATGATGCTCAGTTGTCAGTTTTATCCACCCATCCTATTCTGGGTGGCATCAGATACACAACCTGGACACACACTTTCTCTTAAGCAAATGTAAATTTATAACTATATATGATCTATTTAGGGCCACTTATTATTTTATTAATTGTCTTTGGACTGGTAGGAAGCCACATCACCTGGATGGACCCAACCCGAGGACAACAATTTGGGAATTCAAATTTGATCAGTTTGAAAGTTTTAGTCCCTAATGTAAATTGCAGCAATACGTCGGGATTGATAACATGGTATGCATTTTATAGTGGGAAGAAGCTGTAGAACCCAGATGGAACCCACGTATAGATACTGGGAGAACCACGCACAGAAAGGTTCCAGTCCTCAGGAATATTTGAATGCAGAATATTCTTTCCGTGAGGCGAGATATGATAATAATAAAAAAAAAAAATTGCATTAAATGTAAGGTAAAAGTGAAAACAAAGACATTGATTTGTAATGTCCTTAAATGCAACACACAAAACCCGCACATGGCAACAGAATCGGTTCTGCATAGGAGGACTGTGACGTCAGAAGACGTGCACGGAAATGCACGTTTGTGTTCATGCATGGACATAAGTTCTGAACTCTGTCAGCAGGTGGCACAATGCGGCCCGACTGGCCTGAATCCGGTCTCGTCTGAGCGGCTTCAGGCTGCATGAGCGCAGGAATAGAACCACACACCAACAGCATCAAGAGCATCTTCATTTTCCTTTTAATAGAAAAAAGGTATTCAAAAATAATACAACAGGAAGTATCCAGTAAAGACGACAGCACAATGCGTGATCAGGTCAGTGTCTACATGGCAAACACGCACCGTTCTGCTGGAGCTCAGCCTGGTCTGCTGCGAATGTGTGCCAACCAAAGCAGAAATACAGCTTTACAGAATAACTCGAGACCGATGCACACGACCGTCTGCTGGTGAAATGAAAGGGAAACATGGACGTGTGTGTTTGTATATGTACATGCCGAGCGTGCGGATGGGATGCAGTAAAAGATTCCATGTTTTTGTGTCTGTCAGTTTGGAGTTCGGAGTTGATGGAGGATGAATCGGGTTGCTCTGAGCCGATGCAGCCTGCCTGCTGCGGTAATGAGCACGATAATGACGCTGATGATCGATGATTATATGCCAAGACTGGAGCCAAGTCTAAAAACAAACTGAAGAAAAAATACCATCAGAGGGAGAAAAAAAAAAGGGGGGGGGGGGGGGGGGGTAACTGTACTGGCTGTGGAACAGAAAGAAAAAAAACCCCGTCCTTAACTTCAGAAGGCAGGAGTTCCTAAATCACCAGCTCACTCCTTCCTTCTTATTAAAATATCACAAATTGCCTTCTCCCCCCCCCCCTCCCCCCATTCTCCCGGCCCCTTGCGAATGTCGGAAGACCAAAAAGTTCAGCGTGGATCCAGGTGTTGTTTCACAAGCGTCTCGTCTTGACTCGTGCGTCCCTCAGTCCTCCAAATCACACCCACCGAGACATTTGTCCTTACTTGGGTCTCCGTATTCGGGAGTTCCTTTTGTGGAATTGCAGGAATTGACTATTCAGGCGTTACAGACGGACAGATGTGCATGGACAGATGTGGATGGACAGATGGAGGGATGAGGTGCTGCTTGACGAGTGACTTCTTAGACCAGTGATGAGTTCTTTCCTCCGCTCACAGTGACGTCTTTACATCCATCCTCCGTCGTTCGCTCCTTTCATCTGTCAGTCCCCTCATCGCTCTGCCACCTCTGTCCGTCCACTCAGGGGCTTTAAGGGGCGAGACGTTAACAGAAGACGGTTGTAGTCTCTGAAGAAAGTGTCCCCCCTCTCTCTCTCTTTCACACGCGTATCCCTCGCTCTGATACTTTTGATTCAAATACTATCTTTGCCATACGTTCAAAAACACACACATCCCCGACCGACGCGTCCCGTCTGTCAAAACGCTGATTCAGATCTCTTCATCTAAGACGCAAACAAACAAATAAACAAACACACTGAGGCTCTCAGTGTTGTCGAATCTTGGGGGGGGGGGGGCTTCTGTGCTATGTCCCATCTTCCTCCTCTTCCGAGCAGTAGTCTCTCCCCTGAAAGAAAGGGAATCAAGAGAATATGAGATGTGCATCGTTTTCATGCTTTCTCCACTCTAATTCGTTCCCGTTAAATATTCTCAGAAATAGCCTCCTTTAAATAGCCACACACACACACACACCCCTACACGCCCGTTACACCAGCCATGTTTGAAGCAGGTTCCGGCACTGTTTCGTTTCTCGCACCGTGATGACGCCTTCCTTCGCTGTCCACAGCCTCAACAGCTTTCCTGACGCTACACGTTAAACAAAGCTTTAAAAACACAGGCTGCCTTAATAGGACGCTACAAATCACAGACGAGAGTAGCAAAGTGCATTTACAGAGGTTTGCATTTACAGGTCAGAACAAAAATAACACAAACCGCATGCAAAAAATACTTCATTTTAAATGAATTTTTCCTGCAAAGGTGCACGTTTCCAGCGCCGCCTCTGTCCACAAAGCTTTCTGCACTATCGTCCGGCCCTCTGTTTTGAGTCTGCATCAGGATGACCACTAGCCCTCCATCCCTGAACGTAATGGGACACACACTACCCCACATTGGAATGCACAAAATGGAATCGGTCCAAACTATCATGGGACTATCGCTTGTAGATGACACGACACAATGAAGGAACTGAGCTGCCCCAGTGCTCGGAGGTTTACTCTCCTCTAACGGCTGTCGAGCTCTCTGCTGGAATTCTTCTTCACAATTTACAATTTCATCCACTGTTAGCGTCTTTTCCTCATAACAATGTCGCTCTTATTTATGTGTGACTATTTCTAAACTGTGGTGTTATGACACTCGAGGTATAGAACAAAAAACAAAAACGATTCTCTCATTCCGACTGGGAAGACACCAACTGAGCTAAAAACAGAAATGCACCAAGCCGAATCCTTTATTCACACTTCAACCTCATTATAGCCCGACAACTGTCTATTGGAGGAGTGTGTGCTCATCGCTGCATCGATGACCCCGTTCCTTCCCCTCAGCTCCGGAGCACCGTGACAATGTAGTTATATAGCCTGTCTCTTTAAATGTTAAGACCCAGCTGTTTCCTTAAATGCTCTGAGACACACACACACACACACACACACACACACACACACACACCACGACTCCCCCTCACCTTCTCAATCTTCTCATCCAGCATCCTAAAAAATTCCTGCTGGCTCTCTGACGTGTGAATGCTGCGAGAGACAGAGAGGAAAGAAGGGAAGGGAGCGGAAGTTGGAGACAAGGAGGAGAGGAGAGGCAACAAATATATCATGAGAACTTTCCATTACACACACACACACACACACAAACATGTTTGTACAAACGCACACACTTTCATATACAATCCCCACAGCTTTGTCAGAAATCCACAGTTGTGAGGCAGCGGAGAATAATAATTATTAAAACAAACAGAACGTCCACACAGTCTGAGGCTGGCCAAGCGGAAGCGTTACAAAGACCAGACGCAGCACATCCCTTACGTCACACACTGTACTATTAACAGAGTGATTCTGAGTCCCGTCTAATGTTTTCTCGGCGTAACGCCTCATTAAAGCTTAGCTCATCCAAATGGCAGCAATCAAAATAAGAGAAAAATGTTCCATTTGGGCTGGAAGTCCCACTGGGGACCGACGGCGGCTGTTCGGGAGCGTGCCCATCTCTCTTCTGGCCGGTTAAAGAGCACCTCGTCAAGTGTGACGGATGACATTTCAGAAGTTCATCCTCAAGATGAGAAATTACTCTTCCTAACGATGGGATTCGTGGCGTTTCAGTATTTTAACGACATCTCTAGAAAGACATGTTGCTGCAGAATGGTTTTTTTAATAGTGTTTTATTTCTGGGAGTGCCACAATTCACCAAAACTCGGAATGGGAAAATGTGTTTTCTTTGTCGAATTGAGTGAACTGACCCTTTAAGAATATTTGTGGATGTGACATATTATTTATGTGTTTAAATGTGGCACGGGTTCTTTTTTTTTTTTCATTGCCTGAAATAAATAAATAACTAACTGTGATCGTAAGTCCAGGTTATCAGGGTTGCCTTTCATCTTGAAAGGACGCTGCCTACTCACTTTGACTTGATGTTTGCTGCATCGAGCTCTTTCTGCGCTTTGCCCCTGTGCTGCACGTTACTCTTCTCCTGAGCGACACACACAAACACACACATTAGTCTTCATTATCAGCCGATACAGCAGCAACAAAACAAATAACTCATTTCAGCCAACAGCCACGCCACTGACAAGAAGCCTGCATTATTAAATTATGTCCCGCCCCAGCTGGCGCTTGATGTCAGTAATATAATATGCAGTGGAAGCTCGCTTCTGGAACACGAGTCGTTTCTGTTCAAAAACCGATTTCCCATAAGAAATAATGGAAACTCGATTAATCATTTCCTACTCACCAGATAAATGACCATTTAATGCCTACAGTTGTATTAATATGTAACTACGAGTATCTAAACAACAGATAACACATAAAAGTGTAAATAGTACAAAAAACAAAAGGCATTTGGTGATTATTTCCTTTTTCGGCTCAACAGTTGTTCTCACTAGTTTCTTTTCCAGTAGTGTTACTGCGGCCTTTCTTTGGATCCATGGCGAAGAGCTAAAGAGAACACAGCGAAAAAAGACGCACACGAAGCGAAGAATTCACACAGTCCATCAACGGCAGGTCGACTCAAACTGAACCTACTCGGGTACAGACTCCGCCTTCGATCGCGTGTCTTCGGCTCGCCTCGGCTCCACTCGTGTGTTCGAACTCCGAGCATCCGTTTGACTTCCGAGGCATTTTCAACTCCATTTTAGTAGTAGAAAAAAACGAGTTGTTGGACTACCGAGTCGTTCCAGAACTGAGGTTCCACCGTGCATGGTGTCCCTTCCATGTTTGTGCGTTCAGAGTTTTGTGTACTTTATCCTGCTGTTGTAAAATGTTTCAGCGATTCAAACAGAAACTCTGAGATCTCTACCCACTCGCTGTGCACGAGCACAACTTCATTTATGACAGGAAACACCCACAGGAATGACAAGTGGAGGAAAACACACACTGGTCTGACCAGTAAAGCTTCAACTAGATGTGCAGTCACGACGTTTCCGTCTCACCACGCCATGACTCCCACCTTGAAGCAAGACAACGGCCGGTTAAAGGACTTGTGCGGTTCAAAAGTGTTTGAATCTTTGCGGGAAAAATGTCAAATTGTGTTGAAATAAAAACACATTCTTCATGTTAAATTTCCACATTTCTTGCGGTGGTGTGGTTTCATGTTTCACAGCGTAAGAGCGGCTTCCCTTTTTGGGGTCAAGTGCTCGGCCACGCGTGTTTCTACCCGCGTGCGAGGTGCATCTTTGTCGTGTGAGAGACATTAAGTCCGTGTGTGAGGCTGAAGCAGGGAATGTGGACACAAACACAAGGTTGTTCGCTTCCGCTGATGGGCTCTCAGGAAAGCTTGCGAAGGTCTGTATGTGGATGACCGGCTGTCTGTGTGTGTGTGTGTGTGTGTGTGTGTGTGTGTGTGTGTGTCTCACCAGGTTCTCCTGGTTGCGTGCATTCACTCTGTTTTCATCCCCTCTCATGTACTTCACCTCTTCCACTCCCTTCATCTTGTATTCATCTGGGGAAAAAAAAGAAAGAGATACAATAGGAGAAATTAACAACATGGAGAAACACCGATCAGATTCCGTCTATTCATCCTGATCAATCTGCTCTAAAGCAGCTAAACCGACTGACCCCTGTCGTCCCGGCGTCACTGCACTCTTTCCAGTGACTGTAGCATTGGTTTATTTTATCATACGTCTGGTGTAATCTGATAACAGCCTGATACAGTGTTTTACAGCGTGGGTATGACGACTACAGCAGAAGTAGGAGGACGTCAGTAGACTCCTGCACATTTGGCCGGCAGCCGGTCGGAGAAAGCAAAAAAAAAAAAAGAAGAATAGAGAAATAGCTCGACCGCAAGAGGAAACACGTGTATGAGAAGCAGAGAAGACAGAAGAGACAACAGGGAGGAATCAAATGGAAGAGATAAGAGGGAGGAAGCCGGAGAGGATTTGAAGATCACTGGAACAGCTTCCAGGCCGCATGGGCAGCTTAGACTGTTGAGACGAGATCAGACGCAGGGACGGTGACACAGAACTGCTTTGGCACCGCGACCACGTCAACCATGAGCATCTAACAGATACCAGGATGATCAAATAATAACAACAAATGTACAAATCTGAAGCCGCCAAGAGGAGAGGTCAAATATCAGCAGTCACAATTCTAAATTATAATGATAATTAAAGTGTTAAACATGAATTAATTCATGAGATATTCTGATAATGGCCGACGGACACTGTCTTTGGTCAATGCAGACGATTTATTTGTTGTTGTTTATTTATTTGCTGTGAACAGTACTTGAAATCTGCTGTGAAACCAAATTCAATCCAGAAATGTGTAACCGTAAAGAGAACAAACATGAAAACCGCCAAAATCCTCAACTGACAGAAAGACACAACCTTGTGAGTTAATCCACCGCCGCCGCCAGCCCTCGCCTCACCTTCAGCGCAGCGATACGAGCACGCTACAAAGCCTGCTGATTCCGAATGTGAGACGTTTAACCGATAAAGCAGCCGAGAAGCTGGACACACACACACACACACGCGCGCACACACACACACACACACACGCACACACACCTCGGCTTTATCTGGTGCCCTCACACTATCAGCTGTGCGTCTGTCTTCTTGTGTATGTCTGTGTCACTTTGCACCCAGCTGAAGGGTTGACTCCAACCTCCAACAATCTCACCTGGCTCACCTGTGTGTGTGTGTGTGTGTGTGTGTGTGTGTGTGTGTGTGTGTGTTCACGCTACACATGTGTCTCAGTGAGATCATTTCAGAGAGCGCGTGAGAGAGATTTGGGAGAAAGAAAAAAGTATGTTTCTGTTTGTCTCAGGAATGTTAACAAGTTGGAGCAAAACAACTCCTGTCTGAACACGCTGACACACACACACACACACACACACACACACACGTACAAACATTATAACACTGCACAGACTCACTGAACTGAGATCAGCTGCGTAAACATGTAGCACAAACAGAACAGAGGCCGTTTCCTAGATTGTCCAGCACGGAACACTGGCATCTCAAGCCATACGATCTGTTGATGCTGATCTGTGGGGGGGGGGGGGTTAAACCGCCTCCTGCTGGAATATGTCATTTTATAATCTGCAACATGTTGCAGGACGGCCACTGAGTTTTATGTGATTGTACAGATGGGTCACAATAACCCATTTTACACCAACAACACTCATCGCATCACAGACTTTAAACCAGACAGCAGCAAAAGCTGGTCAAGCTGTGTGTGTATGTGTGCGTGTGCATGTGTGTGTGTCTGCGTGCAGCTACTATTGTCACAAAAATTGAAAAGGGTGTCACCAGGCTTCCTTTGGGAGGAGACAGAGCGGAGGATGAAAGGGTTGAACTATTTTGAGAAGTTGTGTTTTGTTAATTGGACGCGTTTCTCGCCAGAGCTCAGCGCTGCCCTTAAGGTGCCAACGCTTGCAGCACGTGCACGAGGATGCGAGTGCACAAAGTGTGTTTCTATTCCAAACAGCGCGGCACCTTTGAATCAGAGCATTTGTAATTTCGTGCAAGGGCGGCGTTTGTATGCGATAAGCAAAACAGAACTAAACAGTGAGTCGTGTGAACGCAGCTTTAATAGGATAAAGTCTGTGCAACTTTTATTTCTCAGACACAGCACAAAAAGAAATGTCATTAACGCAACGGCGCCAAACACAAATTTAATACGAAACTTTTTGCAGGGTCACACCGACCTGCTCTCTCGCCCTGCACCATCTCCCTGCGTCAGTCTCAAAGAATTCAGCAGAGCATCGCGTCGTTTATGCGAATTCGCAACCTTTCACACATACAGCCCCCCCCCCCCCCACGCGACCTCCACGCCCCTCGCCGCTCACTCTGATTATTGCACACATCAACTGCATGATTTTGAGAAGAGTGTTGCTATTTCCCCTCGTCATCCTTCACTGTTTTGTGTAATGTAGCTCAGACTTTTCCGGTTATTGTGCGAGAGCGACCGAGGGAGGAAGGGGGGGGGGACGTGGGGGTCGGGGCAGGCAGCCAGAATATCTGGGACACAAATACACACAAGGACAGAGTAACTGTCAGACAATCTGTGGGAGACGAATCAGTGCGATTGAGATAAGGATTCAAAGCATCACTGATGCAAACATACATGACATACACACACACATATGATGGTGCACGTGTGTGTGCGTGTACAAGGGGGGCCAGAGAAAGCTCGCCATCTCCAAATGAGGTTCAAATGGGCTTGGAAATGGCTGCAAGTGACACAAAATGTTGGATGAAGAGTCTAATCCACGTTATCCAGGTCACTTCAGACTCCCACCTCCACACAGACAATGGGAAAAAAGAAGCTCAAACAGTCGCCGCCACCAGGCTGGAGTCCCCCGTTAGTCAGCTGACAGAGAGAAAGGGGGATTGGATGGGAGGAAGAGGAAGGAAAGAGGAGGGGATGTGAAAGGACAAAAGGTTCTGACCTAGAGGAGAGAGGAAAAGAACCGGGGAGAAGAAACACATTAGGGTGAAGGCAGGAAGTGGAGGGAGAGAGAAGAAGGGGCGGGGTTGTCAGAGATCCAAAATAGAGAGACGAAAAAGATGGTTCTCCTTTTCCCCTTGAGCAGGGGAAAAGGAGAACCATTTTTACCGAGAGAGAGAGAGAGAGGGAGAGAGAGAGAAGACCAGCAGCAGCATCAACACACGCCATGCTCCCTTCCTCTCTCAAGGAAAACACGCCACTCCTCCCTTCACTTCACTTCCTCTCACCTCCTGCCTCATTCTGTTGCTCCCGAAAATACGAGGAGGGAGACAAAGGAGAGGAATGGAGAGGCTGGATGAGATGGCTGCGTTGTAGAAGGAAGAGATGAGGAAGACCAGGGAGAAGGGTGAGAGAAGCAAAGGGGGGGGGGGGGGGGTGACAGAGGGAGAGAAGACCTCCCATGGATCGTCATCTACCACATCCATCCGTCCGCATGCAGTTACACCAGAGTGTTGCTCCTAATTCTTAATCGCTGTTAATCCCTCTCCCACCCATCATCTCTCTCTTCCACTTTCACTTCTGTCCATCGCGGCACAACAGCCTGCGAGCTATTAATAAAGCTCAAGCTCCAGCTGGCAGTTACACACATTGCAGATTATCTTTTCTATTACTCCATTCTAAAAAAATAACAATAAATCAGATCATGCTATTTTTTAACCAACACAGGGAGGAATTAGTGTCTTCCTCTAGAGACACTTTGACCTGTGGACAGGAGGAGGTGGGGATCAAAATGGGAACCCTTAGATTAAAGAATGGCCAACGTTCTCACCTGATCTGCAGCAGCATAAAATGCAGGAGGTGCATGGAATTATCAGCAAAATTTGAGGTTAAAGAGGAGTAATACGTAGGATTGCAGAGAAACAAAGTGATTTCAGCTGCAGACTCAAAACGGAGGGATAGAAGGTAGTGGTAGAACATCCACAAAACACTGGAACCTACCCATAATGCACTTGGGGGAAAATATTCATTAATAATGCAGTAGAATGCACCTTTAACGACACGCTTACATTTCTACGTCATGGCTTCCTTCTCTGCGCTCCAAAAATGTCAAGGAGGTCAAATACCTGAGCGAGCGCAGCGCTAACGCTGCAGCCGCATTGGACTGGTTACTTCCTCTCTCTCACGTGAACCGTCCAATAAATCTGTGGCGTTGACAGTTATTGCCTGAGATGGGGAACTTAACACTCAGTTAAATGTCTACAAGCTGTAATGACGAGTAAGTGTAGACACAACAATGGGCCAATGTTGAGCAATTAACAGCGTCAAAGGGAGCTGTGAAGCTTTTATTGACATCCGTGTGTGTGTGTGTGTGTGCGTGCGCTGACCGGTGAAGAGGTCTCCGTTACTGTAGGCCTTGCTGCGTCCCTCCTCATCGTTGGGCACCGCCGACACCTGCTTGGCTGAGGTGCAGCCCATGACCTCACTCTCTGCAGCCTCTCCTCATCGCACTCTCACCTGGTTGACGAAAGACAAACATCGTAAATGCAAAGTGCTACTACCCTTTTGGTTTTGTCTTTATCGGTCTTTGTCTTTTACAGCTCACATTGACGGCGTGACCTGTACATCGTGCCCGCCTCCCAAAATGACAGGCATGCATCTAAAGATGGAAATGATAGGTTCAGTATCTCCCTCCGAGTCTGCTACGATCCACTGATGTGCATTTTATAATCACAGGCTGGAGCGTCTGGAACAGAGCGTCCCTCCATTATTTTGTAAATGCATACTAGAACAAGCCAAGACAAATAGTGTGCTTGTGTCCCGCATGTCCAGGGTGTATTATTTAATCACCTGCATTGCATCTGCTATGAAGAGGAGCATTTGTTACTCACTTTTATGACCCGCCTGCTCGATCTAGAGGCGCTGTGGGGATCTTCTCTAAAGATTGTGCTGGCCTAATTCAACCCTGCCGTGTTCTCACAACATCACAAGGGTGAGACAATAAAAATGTATTTTACATTATGTTGTTATGCAGATATGAGAAAGGCTCTGCCATCTAGAGGGACAGAAACACTGGCCATATGCTGCCACTGACAGAGCCCGTCTGACCGCTGCCAGTTACAAAAATAGACACACACATACAGGCGGGCCGATGATTCATCACCAAAATGAAATCTGCAACACCTCTACATGAGTGAGGAATGGAGCGGCACACAGAGAGAAAGGAAGGCAGTGCATAGAAAAGGGGGGGAGATAGAAAATAAGTGGGAAAGAAAGACGACAAAGAGAGAGAGAGAGAGAGCATCCATGCCCTCCTCCCTCCTTCAGTGATCCTCGGTGCGTTTGAAGTTAAAAGGAGGCCGATGTTTACTCCTGTGTTTCAGCCTCCATCGCTCTGGCTGCAACACAAAGCAGTCCTGTGTGACGGGTGCTGCAAGGGTTAACGCTCTGGATGGCGGTGGCTGGAGCACAGCATTTGATTTATTATAATCTGTGGAAATTAAAAACTCACAGCCTAAGAGGGCATCCGGCTCTTCGCTGTGCTGCTGGAAACATTTTTCCAAACGTAACCAGACCTGTTGCTTACGCCGCTGTCCTGCCGGCGCCGAACCAAAGCCCGTTAACGTTAACGGGCCGGCACCGCTACAGACAGGTGAGCTTGAAGCCCTGCGAATATTCCATGTTGAACTGGAATAAATTGTCATGCTCAATGGAATTAATACTCAGCTTTAGTATTAATTACATACTAAGTGAGACATTTACTTTATTTTGATATATTTGTGTTTCGATAATTCAAAATCTGACAATCAGAAGGTGAAAACTCAACCTTCACAGAACCAATGACAAATCTGCAAGGAAGGAAACCCCACTCTTAAAACCAGTAGATGAAAAAACATATTGCATGTGAGAAGAGGGTGCACCTTGGGAGGGAATGGAGACACACCGAAGCTTTGGATGTGTGTGGTTTTCACACCTGTGGCCTGAGCAGTGTGTGTGTGTGTGTGTGTGTGTCTGTGTGTGTCCACAACAACTCATTTAAAATGCACACACACACTGACACACACTCTTATGCATGCACGTCTTGGATGCCACAGCATCATACAGAAATACCATCAGCAAAGATTAAAACAAAATTTAATTTTGCATAATCTGTCACTTGAGAGAGTCTCTTAAATGAAGGCTCTGGATGGAGGGTGCACCTGGAAACGGCGCCGCTGGGGTGCACGCTACCTGCCAGACGATCACAACAAGGGGAGGCAGAGAAGCAAATGCCTCACTTGCCTTATTCAAGATTAAAGTGGATTATAAGCATAAGGAAGAGGGGAGCAATGGAGGTTTCAAGTTTCTCTGAACGGAGGCGAGTATTAGATTAGGAAAGCACCGAGACTCCCCTTCTGAAATGACTCAAAGAGATGCGCCGAGAAAGGCCTTGATAGATCCAAAGTTCCAAAGGGTCTCCGCTGTGTGGGTAGCATCTGTTTGAAGGGCTTTGATTTGTGTGAATTGAAACATCAAATTGTGAGTAGGAGCGGGCTAAAAATAGGCCGAGGCAGCCCCACAGCCATTGTTGTGTGCAGGAATAATGCTGGGCTGCTTGAATCTGTAAGTGCAGCTGCTATTACTTGGGTTATGCATGAAGTTACGGCTAGCAGACTGGCTATTATTGAAAAGCCAATTATATGTATAAATAAATAAGATGGGGGGGGGGGGGGGGGGCGTCCCTCGGGAAGGATGTGAGCTTTACAACAGCACAAAATCCATTGCATTGGAATGTAAGAAGTCAGGCTAAAGGAATGAAAATGATGGTTTGTTAAATCAGTAAAAAGCTTGTTTTTTAGCTGCTGCTTGGTCTGCATCGGTCTGTTGATTTTGGCAACAAATTTTAATCAGAAATTGGATTTTAATGAAAATCAGCAATCAGAAAACAAAACCTCCACCAGTGTAGTGAAGTCTCCCCAATTTAGTCCCTGCTCCTAAAAGCAACAGTCTCCTGATAGGTTGTCCCTCCAAATCTGACTCCTTCATCATTAAACGCTACCGCTAGAATTTGGAATCACATCGAGATTAACTATAGAAAAATAAAATATTTCACAAAAGAAGTTTTCTTCCTGATCTCTCTCAGTCTGACGAGACCTCTGTGGATGCTTGATCCATTAAAGGGTAAAGGAACCTTTAAATCCTTTGGGAGCTTGAACGCAGCAGGATGGACTGTGGAAGCTGCCAACATGCCCTTGAGCAAGGCGCTGAACCTCCACGTGGCTGCCCATCACTCCACCATCTCTCTCGACATTTGCATGTCTACAGGCCCTTTGTGTGTGTGTGTGTGTGTGTGTGTGTGCATTCCATTGTGCAGGATCACTTTAGCATTGGCAAGCTAGCTTTAACCCAATCAGCCGCCTGGTGTCGCATGCAAGCCCACAGTGGGGGTTAGTGCCGCTCTCAGATCGCCTACTCCTGTCGACACTGAAGTGTGTCAATGGGGCAAGCTTAGTCTGAAAAGTGAAAGAGCCTCACACCGAGCAGCCACACGCACGCACGCGCACACACACACACACACACACGAGTCAATGTGATCTAATAAACACCACAAGTCTCAGATCCTTAACATTCATCACACTCGCCAGTAGTAGCCTCATTTAGAAATTAAATACTGCCATGATCTTAAATAGTTTTTAGCTAAATTTTCCCTAGATTTGTCTAAAAGTACCATATCTCAAAGTTTTACCAAACAAGTACTCTAAATAAATCATAACAACAAGCCAAAAAAGTCTTAAATACATCCAGGATTTCGCTCCAGAACTGAGCATGATTTGACCTTTCCCCTACCTGCATACTGGGAGGTGGCACCGCTCCGATTCGGAGTTGTGTGAATAAGCCTTCTTTACAAGTCAGTTTGCCAAAGGAGGGACTCAACGGGAGTGCAAAAGGAGACGCGAGTGAACACGCTTGCATAAAACGCACGCTGTGCACACAAGGTCAGCAGTGTGTAGTGTGAAGGAGGCTTGTCAAACACAGACTCGTGCCAGAGGCAGCGCGAGCAACCGCAGAGCCTGAAAAACTGGCTGAGCAGAGGTGAAGAAAGCGCTGGAAGGAAGGCCTGGAAGATGTGTGCAACAGGGCCGTTTCCAGCCTCGGGCAGCGTCGGAGACGGCACATGACCCGTTAACCTGTGAGCAGAGGTCCATCCGGACAAATCGGATCGCATCGGACAAATAAAAGAGCTCCGCCAAACCAAGCTACGTAAGCCAGACATAAAGAGACACGTCTAAACAGACCCAATGACACAATGTTTGGACTTCTCCTGTCGATCAGTCGCGAAACAGGAGACGCTTCAAGAGTTTTTAGTTTCGTGCCAAGCTGCAACAAAAGGTGTAGGACAACATGCAGGCGGTGGTCTGGATTCAGACTCGGGACTGGAACAGCTCCCGGTGTCTCGCCAGTTAGACGGTTTCAGTTGGTCTCCGCCGATGTTTTATTTCCCTACTTGCGGCCTGACCGGCTATTTAGCTGAAGAAACCAATCAGAGTCCTTTCTCGCCGAAGGGCTGGCTAAGAAGTCGCCAACGAGATCAGACAAAAAGCCGGCGAGCGACGCAGGACAGGCAGCTCAATGTAGTTAGTGGATAACTAGACATCGGCGACGCTCCATAAACGAGACGCGGAAATGTGGAGCAACACCTCAGGCCTTCTTCCCCTGAGGTTAATGTTTAATGTTATAAAAAAAAGAACACAGAGGTCAGTATCCTCTATTATCTCTGGGCATGCGGAGCAACCCATGGGAATATTCAACATGGGATTTTATGAGGAGGCCGGGTTGGCTTGTGGCGATGTTGATTTTGCGCCTGGGATTACCAGGATGACGGCGTTTTTTAGCAAACAACTGATTGCCATGCAGATTGCTGCAGGTGGGTTTTTGGATGGTGCAGCATTAGCAGTTTCGCTGCTGCCTTTTTTGTTGCACATTCAGGGAAGATTGCTCCGACGGAGTTATGGGGCCTCTCCTTTCATTTGGCTCGCCACCACAGCAGTGTGTGTGTGTGTGTGTGTGTGTGGCGTTTGTTTGACTTTACCACAAAGCAATCGTCGTGTCAATAGACGCTCATTGGAAGGTTAAGGGTTTAAGAGCTAAACGGTCGGCGGCATCAACATGCATCATTTAAATGAATCCTTAAAACGATATTTAAGGATCAGCTATCCTGGTGGCTTAAAACAGATAATTTCCCGGACACGCTTAAGACTGTGTGCTTTTGAATAGTGACGTGTCATACCTGAGGAGAATCCCAACTGCATGCTGCATCTCTGCCTCCGCGACGGCGCCATAATATTGACTCTAGCCAGGCAGCGAACGCTGCACCTCTCCTCTTGTCCAACGTCAAGCACTCCATCACTCTGACACGCCGGGGAAGCCATGCCAGGACAGTGCAAGTTTCCAACAAGGGGTCTGCAGTTGCTTTAAGTGAATGTCTCCTTTCCCCGCCTCGATCGGCTTTGTCCACTTTCTCATAGCTGAGGGGGGGGGTAAGTGGTCAGAAAGGGAGGGTTGTATAATTAGGGGCATAGAGGGAGCTACAGGAGCTCCTCTGTTCTGGAACCATAGCCTCACTGTGCGACTGACACTCAGACATATTGCACAGAGCGGAGGCATGTGCTGCTAAAGAAATAAAAGCAGCTTTTAGACTCGCTGATAATCATTGTTTAGAAATGGATGCCTTTCGCTCAAAAACCTATAAAGTAGTTGAAATGTCATTTTCCGCACGCCAGAGAGACAAACTGAGAACAATCGATGAAGGACCATTTCATATCACTGCTAGAAGAGCGCTCAGAGAGCACAGACCTCCGCCAAGCAGCTCATCCCCCCCTCCTGATTGGATTCACACCGTCCACATGGTGATCTGGATCATCATCAAAAACTTCTAAATTGTTCTTGGTATCTTCATGAATCAGAATCGGAGTTGATTTTTGAATCTGTAAATGTTAACATGTAACATTTATTCCTGCCCTCATTCTGGCGGAGGTAAATATTAAGTCTAATTACAATGCAGTGGTCTGATTGAAACGGGAGCTGCATTGAGCCGCATTTCGGTGCAGGTAGAAGCAAACCACACACGAGCGCATCCCTCCACCTGACAGACACTAGGCTGGGAGACGTAATGTCTCCTGTGAGCCCTATTACTAGCTGCCATTTGTTCCACTGGCTTCTCAAGAGTGAGACAGATTCCCTAAGAGTGCAAAAGAACAGGAGTCATGCCCAATTCTTTCCCTACACGGCATCAACCTACTTCATCGCAGCAGTCGTGAATGTTTACTCTTCCGAATCCATCCGGATTGCCAACAAAACTGACGCAAAACCGGAAAAATAGAGGAACACCGGCATTATTAATTCTAAAATACCACATCTTAAGAAATGAAATATCAATCTCAAGCCTTACCGGCAGGCAAGCTGCAAGGTGATTGGCTAAGCCTCTTCAGAAGCAGGTTCTGTGCGTGAATGAAAGCGCTGCTACCTGCAATCAGCTGAAGCTATAGACAGAAGAAAAAAATCAACATTGATCACGGATTTGCGTAGCCCATATTCCAATTGCTGTCTGCAACGATGCAACAAACAAAGAAAATAATGAGGCATATTTCACCTCATGAATGATGTTTATGTAGTGACTCAGACGAATGAAACAGGATGTGGTGCAAGACCGGACAACTTTCCACTGCTGCATGTTGTGATTTTACGTTCATTCCCATCTATTTCTCTCACACAAAATACTTAAAAGTATTTCTCCATCCAGCCCGTCGATGGACTTGTCATTATCTCTGCAGGAACGAGTCTGCAGGAGATCCTATCAGGGAGCATTTTGATCTGTAGTGGCCACGAGAAACGGATGAACCATGTCTGAAGGGAAACGCCGTGTAGCGATTCACGCACAACCTGAGAAGGTGCACGGCAATAAGCGGACGATTTAAGCAAGAAAGCTAAATAAATCACCGTCTCCGTGCCTCGATCCGAGTGGACTCTGAGCTCAAACTGCACAGTCAGAGAGGCGGCTGCTTCCTGATGGGCCACAGACGCGCACACCGACGCGAGCGTGCACGCAGACAACGGCCAGCCAGCCACTTGCTGACTCAGAAGGCGAACGGTCAGAAGACCACCGCCTGCATGACATGCACACACCCACTGCAATGCAGAGACACACACACACACACACACACACAAAACATGCACAACACAGGGTAACAACACGCTTCCAGGTTTTCATGCTGCAACATTTGCCCCCCCCAGGGGGGGGTCGTGTTGTGCCTTCTGCAATGCAATATAGACTGCCTGACAAATAAAAAGAGGCACTGGCACACAGAGAATATAATGCATGGAAAGCAAGTTACAACCTGGATGCAGGAGACGGTCATCGTGAGCAGGCCACAGGTGGACAGATGATGGAGGTGATGAGAGAAGAGATGAGGAAGAGGAGGGAGGAGGAGGAGTAAGAAGGACTTCCTCCCGTCTCTGAGAAACCCAGAGAGGAGTGTGAAGGAGATTCTTGTGTTTGACGATATATATTTTCCAACTACCGGAACCACGAGCCATATGTGAGCAGCCGCTCACGCACGCACACACACACCACTCTGTGTGATAATCAAGTGAGGGAGGGTGGGAGAGAACAGGCAGATGGATGAATCAAGTGGGGGGAGGGAGGGGGGGAGGGGGGGCTGAGGCATTCACTCACAGGATTGTCAGTACTTGGATCATAACCCATTGACCCCCCCCCCCCCCCCCCCCCCCCTCCCCGGCTCCCTCCGGGGTCCTTATCGAGTTCTTCCTGCTGGGGTCACTGCATCCAGGCTGCACTGAGCCCCCACGAGCAGCCCACTGGGGTCTGCGTGGTGGTGGTTGATCAGCAGCGGCAGTAAAGGAAGTCCCCGGTCCGGCCGCAGAGCTCCGTCCTCCGGGCTGTCATGGAGCTCAGCCGCTGCGTCCAGCTGCGTCCAGCTGCGCTTTGTTACGCGCAGGAGCGCAGTTGTTATTGGTGCAGACGGGACGTGTCTGTCTGTCTGTCTGTCTGTGCACGTACAGCAGGCTCGCTTTCACCAAACGGCCTGCGAGCCTCCGCCAGCTCCGGAAGAAGCAGCGGGACGGGGGGGGGGCAGCCAAGAAGCAGGACGTGTGGAAAAATCTGAAAGCCCAGCCGAGTGAACGCTCATACGCGCACGCACACACACACACACACACACACACCTACCCACACGCACGCACACACACACACACACTTCAAGACCGGGAAGTGTACGCGTCTCGTTTTAAAGCATTTCTGTGCGTTAAGGGTGCTCCAAAAGCAGCTAAACATCGGCAGACGGGAAGCCCCCCCCCGCAGCGTGCAGGACGGGAAGCGCCGGGTAATCAGAGTACATTCAGGAAACAACAACAAAAGACAGGAGGAAAACACGCAGGAGCGCGTCTTTCACTGGCACCTCTGGGACGGGAATAGACACGGAACGCGCCGTGCGTACTCACTCGGATGAACCGGTTCCCCGCGGTCCACTGGAGGATCACCGGCCGCTCTTCCGGCTGTGTCGGGCGGGATCTTCGCTATGGAGGGAGGCTGGAGCGCCGAGCGCCTCGAGGACTACGCGTAAACTGTGGCTTGCGTCATTTCACCAGGATGCCACTATTACGCGCAGCAAACGCAGCCATCTTGCTGAGGAGCGCCGCACACAACTCCTGCTCGCTGCTGGACCTGAGCTCAGAGCTGCTGTCGGTGCCGGCAAAGAGCCGGTATATTGACTAATCGCAGCCTGTGGCGTTACTATTATTATTATTATTATTATTACGCAGCTTTTCATTTGACTCTAGTTGTGTAAAGTAACCAAGTGCTTTGAGTATTTCAGTTTTTATGCCATATTATTTTAGAATTCTTAGGCAAATGCGCGACACATGCGTAAAAGATCAAACTCATCTCCATCTCAGCTGAGGCTGAGGTCTCTGTTTCACCTAATCACACATCCACTGTCCATTGGTGGATTAAATAGACTTCCATCCTCTTCACTACTATATTTGTGAAATCATCCATGTGCAACCTCATCTTTTTTATGTTCTTTTTTGTTCACTTATTTGCACGCTAATCCACCCGTTTAATAAAAGAGCCCTCGTGTTTCACATACAGGGAGACTGACGCTGGTTTCTTTTTCTCTGCACATCATTTATTTAATAATGTAATTTCATGTGACACAATCTGAAAATGATTATTCTTCCCAAAATATTAACCCCATAATATCATTAAACACAAATTCTTGGAAACATCCATCTGCAATTTGCAATCAAAAGAAATTTGGATAAATTAAAATCATGTGCAAAATCTTAGTTCGATCCACCTGTCATTTCAACTGATCTCACGTGACTATTGTTGCCACTGGAAAAAAAAAGTGTTTTTAAAGGTCAACATGGAAATAACATTTGTTCTGAGAAAAATTAGCAAAATAAATGTCATGGAAAAAGTGCCTCAACAGCTCGGATTTACAGTCAAATCATAAAAACATTTCGGATTCAATCACGTTTCCTTCCAACAGAAGTAAAACCAAACAAATTAATCCTCTTTTGACATAATTCTAACTCATCAATAATGCTGAATCCAAAAATAAAATAGCATAAACTCAAAGAATCAAGCGAGTATTACCACATACTCTTAATTTAATTGCCTTATTTCTGCTCCTTCAATGATCCATTCAGCAGCTTTAGCATGAGATAGGTCACATGGCGCCCTCCTGTGGCGCTTGTAGCTGTGTTATTTATGTCCGTCTGGTCCAGAACCAGAACCTGAGCAGAGCAGCGTGGCGATTCAGTCCATCGAAACAAACACACTGACATCGACACGCACTTTGGTTCCGGGTTCGGTCGACCACAAAGCTGTAAATAATACAGCGGCTTATTTGATCTTCACCAATTTCCACAAGATTCAAGTCCTTTTCTCACATCGACGTGTGCATATGATCGGGCTAAGACCGTGATAACATCAAAGGCATCATCACATTTAAATAATGTTAATTAGACTGTGGATTAATTAGAACAGCAGCTGTCGGACCAACGTTCACCCAAGCAAAAGCGGAGTCAGAAATGCATAGAGAGAAGAACGATGCGAGAAGCGATTCAGAGGAGCGTAAAAGGCGGTTATCATCTGGTCTGCGTCGTCCGGCTTTGTTATGACAGATTAAACAGAATCTGCATGAGAAAGTGAGGTAAAAGAACCCTGGTCTCTAATCCGACACACAAAGCAGGCTAAAAGCATCTCCTTTATGGCGCAGGGATACAGGAGGTGGGCTCGCCTTGGCACATGATAGCATCCACACAGACAACAAGAGGAAGAGACAGTCAGGAAAGCCTCCTCTCCAGCTTCCTCCCACTCCATCACGCAGAGGCTGGTGACGTGCGGCGATGCGTTTCCCTTCACGGTTTCTCCCACACTGGGATCGAACCGCAGTCGAAGCCTGTCGACCGTCAGAGCTCATCTTTCTCCATCTGCCGGAATGCCTCCAAGTCTTCCTGCCAATCAACCAGCAGGTCATCCACCGATTGGCTGCTGGAGTCCGCGTCAGGCTCCTCCCTCCTCTCGGAGTCTCTCCCCTGTGTGGGCGGGGCCAGATCTACAGGACTACCTTCTTCTTCAGGTGGTTTGACTTCATCGGCAGGACTGATCGTCTCCTGTGTCGGAGCAACTTCCTCGGGAGCTGATTCGTCAAGCTCTGCCGTGCTCACCTCTGATTGGCTAACAGATTCAAATGAGGTGGGTGTTTTTGCTTCAGTTGTGCAGCCCTCCCCAGATTCCTGCGCATCCACACCTGAAGAAGAAGAATGGGTATGTAATCTGGATGACGTAGGAAATGCATTCCCTTCTTTTCAGTCATTTATGGAACAAGCCCACCGGCTGCCATTTTTAGACAAAAATAGAAACAGATTTAATGGAGAGGCTGTCAACTATAACAGCGTGATGCTGACGATGAGTCACGTTTCCTGCAGGGTAAAACCTCTCAGAGCTGCATGACCAAATTAAGACTCAACCGAGAAAAGAAATCTGGCAAAAGATTCAGAGTGAATTTTGTGCAGATCTGGTTATGAAAAAGATGTTATGGTTCAGAGAAGCGACAAAGTAGACGATGCATCAACCCCGACACTTTGAAACCGTCTTTAAAACATAACATTTAAAGGCAAAGTGTTAAAGCAAACATGAAAAAACACAGCTACTTATCATAGGTAAAAGAGATGTAGTTATCCTGTACCTGAGCAATTTACTTAAAAAAAAGCATCATCCTGCATGCTATTTGCTATTTTGACCGAAGATATATCATGTAAGTGTTTGGGAACTGCGTTAACTTGTGGGAAAAGGGTTTAATATGTGGCCTTTAAATACTTATAGTAACAACTTATTTATTGGTGTTTAAATTACAGCTGAATATAAAAACCAAACATAAATAACTAAGAGGACAAATCTAAATAGTGTCAGTCAGGTCATATCTCGCTCGGTCCAGCTTCGCAACGTGTAACCGGTTGTTTAATTCGCTGTCGAGTCCCGATCACAGATGGAGAAATTAGCAACGACGTGACAGAGTTAGAATCCTGTGGTTAGAGGGAAGACGGGGAGGAAGGTGTGGAGAGATGAAAACATGACTGCAAGGGAAGAAGGCAGATGAAAAAAGGAAAGGAAAGAAAGAAAACATGTGGATAACTAAGAAAGAAAAGAAAAAAACTACTTACTGCCTTCAATCAGGCTTCCAGGAAGAGGTTTACCTTTGAAAATGGCTTCTGCTCATCAAAGGGGGGGGGGGGGGGTTATGGAAAAGGAAGAGAAACCATGAAAGAGAAGTAAGGAAAGGCACTGCTACAGTCCACCAGAGGAAACAGATGGAGTTGGCAATGAGGATGCATTATTGATCAGGGTGTAGAACTTCACCGTCCATAACCCCAACTACAGCCGCCGCGTGGCTTCGGAATCAGTCACCGACTCTGGGACTCCATAAAATACCTGAATCTCTACCTCAACTTTTTTTTTCATAACGTCGTCCACATACAGTTACGAGGCTCAGGCAGCACGGAGACATTAGTACGCCGCTGTGATCAGTCTTATTCAGAGAGGCGAGCGGAGCATGCAGAAGAGCTCGAGCAGTCACGGCGGCATGTCGGCGGAGGGACGTCACACCTCTGTCTCTGGCTTTGTCGCTTAGCAGCACCTCAACCTCCCCGTACTCCTTCAGCGCCTCCAGCAGGATGCTGCCCTCCTTGTGGAAGAGGAAGAGAAGAGGCAAGGCGATGTCGTCCGTGCTGCGGCCGTCCCCCGCCATCTGAAACAAGGGCGCCGTGTCGCTGCTGCTTCCGTCGTTGTCGTCTGGAAGATGATAGGCAGCAGTGAAAATGGACTGAAGACAATTTTGATGAGAGATTTTTTTTTTTTTTTCCAGTGGAGGTCTTGATGAGAAACATGGAATCTGATTACAGGTTCCAGCGAATAAAACTCGGAGCTGTTTTTTTAAGACAAAAGACGTGATCTGAAGATCATTTAAGGCTCTGAGATGCAGTAATTTATAGAGCTTTGGAGCTTCACGCAACAGTCCTAAATAGATCACCAACGCTACAGTGCAATACAGTAGAGCTCTGTTGCTGCTCTGCTCTGCTATTCAGTCGTCACTATAATCCCGAGGGTCTAAATCAAATAGCTGTCCTCAAGATAATCTGTTTACATTGTCGTTGAGCAAGTAATCTTCTATCTCGTGTTGTCAGCTGCTTGCACTCACCAACGACTATCCCTCCGATGGCGCCGGCCTTCAGGATGTGTCTGGCCTTCTCTGCAAACATACACTGACCCCTCTGCAGCAGAGCAATGTGGCCCCGCAGGTATTCAGCATTGGTGATCTCACTGCAGCCGCTGTAGGGTTCAGCCACAGTCACAAACCCTCGCGTCTGCCCAAAGGAAGAACAACGCGGGGGTGGGAGAATGGTCAGGGAGATGAAAGGAGCACGTGTTAATATTACAGAGTACAATGATGCCGTCTAATCCTACAGATTATCATCTGCTTGAATGAGGACATTATTCTCAGAGCAACAATTTAACTCTCTGGGGCAACGCAAACAGGAGGACAGCTAAATGCTGATACCAGGCAGGGCGGCTCACCCCTGTGGAACTTTTGGACAGGTCTGTGCCAAACTGTGCCGGGCCAGCGGTCAGCACAACCCTGCCAAAGAACGGATGCGAGACGATTTGAATGGCTCTGGGGGGCAACTGCTCTTTCTGCTGCTGACTGGACAGCTCCATCATCTCCTGCATGAAACGAACGCCATCCTCCGCCGCCACCGCACTCACCGCCTGTGTGTGTGTGTGTGTGTGTGTGTCAGAGCAGGAGAGGAAGGGAAAGTAATAAATGCTTTTTTTTTTTAATTCAGATTTCTACAGTTAGTTTAAAGACATCAGCATTGCAGTTAAGTTGCTTTGCTCTTTTATACTTAGATAATAATAGGCCAGCCCGAGCTGGATAAAGGCATCATGCCTTTGAAAAATAACGGCCTCTTTACATTTTAAACATTCCTCAGATGTTGGAAAGATATTCTTCTTTTTTGGCACCTCTAGTAGAACCCAAAAACAGCTACGGAGCAGCAGACTCTTAAATTGAGCGTTTTATGTTTACCCTCGCTGCTGAACTGTCTACCTGAGTCGCGTGCTGGACCAGCTGCACCCTGCCGTCTTTCAGGTGGATGAGACTGACTCCCATCCTCCTCAGCAGCTCCAGATGTTGAGGGTTGTTTGCCATGAAGTCCTGAGCTCTTAGAGGAGGGCGGCCCATGCCGGGCTCCCTGAAAGGGAATAGAAAGAAACGAGGATTTCCAGTATTTAAAAAAAATAAAAAATAAATAAATAACCTGCTCACATCCGTTTATAGACCTACCTGTATGGAGCAGGACGAGGGCAGCTCTTGTCCACAGCGCTACGGATTGGTTCTCTGAGGTTATGAGGGAATGCAGGGTCCGGAAACAGGAGGCGAGTGTTGGGGCAGGTCCAGTCAAAGTTCGAGTCATCCAGCTCCTCCTCTGACTAAAACATCAAAGAGTAAATCACAGATTTTCTTAGAAACCGGAACGCGAGCGTGTTTCCATCAGATTCCGTTCATGACGGCCTCGCATGGATTACCGTTCTGTTCGAGGGAATAGACGAAGCGTGAGGCGCGGTGGAGAGGGACAGGGGCAGCAGGTGGGCCTCAGTTGTGAAGATGTAGTCTTCGACGTCAAACGGTAAATCATCTGCCTCGGCAAACAGCAGGAACAGATATTTGAACATCTCAGCGAGGAAGAACGAGTCCATTCTGAGAGGAGACAGAGGTGTGAACCACTTAGAAACCATCTCTAAGGCGGTTGCAAAATGTGTGTCCGGCTAATTGCAGACAATTTAACGACTGTCCATATATGGCATATGTTATTTGTATTTGTGTTGCCATCCATCACCCTACAAATCTGCTTACAAATACTTCATCTCCTCACCTGTCTTCGTGACTTCCAGTCCGTACATCTTTCATCGCAGCAAAGCCACAGGGGACGCGAGCAAAGCGGTTGAGGTTGTCCAGGATGGTGCGACCTGCCTCGAGGTAATAAGGGTCTCCTGTGGCCTGTGGGGGGGGGGGGGGGGGTGCATGATGATAACAGATGGTAAGTCAATCAGCTGTTAAAAAGGCTGCAGAGAAATCTGGTCAGATTCAAAGATGTATACCATCACAAAGACATCGTGATGAATCTGATTAGTTGTGGTTAAGTATGATAATTATGAACACTAGTTAGCGGTCCGCTAACTGGAAGTTACCTGATAACTATAGTAAATGGAGATACTGTTTCTGAATGACTGTAAATCAGTCCTGATTGTCATGAGACTTTTGGCTGCAAGTCAAAACTTTAGGATCAAAGTGCAAGTTGACAAAGGGAAACTGAACTGGCACACGATTATAGATTGGAGACCTCGGCAGTGAGAAATCTGCGTTGCGGAAAGCTTCCTCAATGAATTACCTTGTAAAGAAAATAGGTGCTTTCTGCAAACTCAGGCCTCAGGGGATGTTGGGCCCAGTGTACCCTGAAATCAGTAGTGAAGGCCTGGGGACAGACAGAGAGAGCGCTCCATTACAGGAATTTTATTAGAACAGAGAAGCAATAAAATATAGAGAGGGGTGCCATGTGAAAACTTGCTCACTTCCTAACAGTAGTCGGTCGCGGTTAAAAACTCACAACTTACTTACAAAAACTACATTTTATACGAGACACTGATTACCTCTGGGAGGAAGTTGTGTTTCTTTGTAACTTGATACAGCATCTCATGAGTCTCGATGGCAGGACGGATATCTCCCTTCAGTACCTGAGAATACATAAAGATATATATACATTTAACTGAAATGGCACAAGCCAAAGTAATATCTTAAATCTGAAGGATCCTATCCGACCTGCAGTCCAGGGAAAAAGGCCAGCAGAGAGTCCATCCAGGTGCGAGCTGGAAGCAGGGGTTTGTGGATGTGGACGTCCAGCAGCAGCGGCGGCTGACTAATGTACTTCATTATAGATGCATAGTGCTAAATGAGACAGCGTAACAGTCAGCGCGAGCTGGACACAGCTAGACTTTATCGGAGTAAAGTCTTCCTCAGCACCGTTAGTTCTTTCTAATTTGTGTTCTGAAGATCTAAACAGAATTCAGAAATGTCCACAAAGGCTAACGTTGCTTTCTGCTGGAGATGCCGCTCACAAAATATTATAAATCAGACAGAGAGGCATCAAATTCCTGTGCGAGTGTGTGTCTGACTGCGTCCTCACAATATTGAACCGCTGAAGAAACAGCTCGTCTCCCAGGAGGATGTAGGCCTTGAGCAGATATTCATAGTACGAGTCGATCCCTGCTCCGACTCCACTGTCTGAAAACACACAACCACACTGAATTCACACAATACGCACAACGTTCTGTTTTCATTCATCCATCCTCTTTTACTTTTCTCTCCCCATCAGCCAGAACAATCACCTCACCTCTACGGACCCACTCCCCAGAGTGGATGTTGATGGTGGTTCCCACGAGATTGCTGTTTCTCTGTCTCTTCTCCCACAGAAAGTCCATGGCTCGCCGGGCGTGGGCCTGCGCACGTGAGGAAAGGTTATTGAGTTCTTGATTGAAAGACTAAAGAAAGCCGTCCAATGTTAGGTATGCCACAGTATGATAAATATCTCACTGCAGCTACAGAGTCCTACTGCCAAATGGCCACCTGCTTGAGTGTGCCTAGTTTTATATATATATGTTTTGTTAAATTGTTTTCTGATTGCTTGCTGTGTGGCAAAAACTATTTTCCAAAAGAAAATTCCGATACCTCAAACACAGGATCCCCAGTGAAACGACTCAAGGCAGCAAACTCCAGGATGATGGTTCCTGCGCATGCAGTACAGGTGTCCGTTTCTGAGCCCGTTCTCGTTTCAGGACCCCAGATACCGTGTTTCAAATTCACCTGTCAAGCAGAAAACCGCATTAATTCAATCTGTCACAGTTTAGAGTCACAGTCGGTTTGCAAATGTAAATGAAAACTAGTCAGACAAGAAATGTGTGTGTTTAAAACTGTGCCGGCTGCGAGCGGAGCAGCAAATTTAAAATACAGATTCAAATCTGTCAACCTGCAACCGCGAACGTTCCGAATAAAAGAAATAAAGCCAAACGAGTATGAGAAATGAGAAACAAGAATAAAATGTGTCTGACTCCAGTAGATAGAGAGAGAGAGCAGATTTTTTTTTTAATCCTGCAGCATCTACTGCCAGTGTGTGACAGTAGAAAGCACCCTATTCGACACCTTCACAAATTGCATTATTGCTAAATATACCTTTAATGAGTAGAGAGCATCTATGTTTGTTTCTATTAGGAGCTGGAATGGCGTCGTTTGTCTCACCCTGGGATAAGGAAGGCCGCTGCTGGTGTTGAACGCTGGCAGCAGTCGGAGGCCCAGGTCTTTAGCCATATGCAGCAGCTCATCCCGGTACCACTGCATGTGCTGACCGCCCTCTTTCAGCATCAGAGCCATGGAGTGCCCGCCCAACAGACCCCTGAAAACAAACACACACAAATAATTCAGAGATCTTATGTATTTTGAACTTCTGTTCCATTTGCTCCTTGACTGATAATGCATTCTTTCATCATCAGTGTTGGGATGGTGATCAAGTCAAAACTCACCCAAGGACTCGGATGTTGGTTTCAAATACAGACACGACAATGTCATTGTCTAGTCTCACATCTGAGAGCACCCTCCTAACCGCAGCCTCAAACTCAGTCGTCTTGTTCAAAAGCTGGCAAAGGGAAACAATATATGACGATCTGGATCAGACACTGTGCCCTCGTGTTTTCAGAAGCTTGCCAAATAAAAATGTCCTCAGGGATTTGTTAGCAACTAATTATATATGTAAACCCTGGGATCGTTTTTCTTTGTCGGTGTACATAATACAATGTTGTTATTTTATTCACGAGAAAACAGTTTCCTTCCCTTTTAAATTAAAATTCCTCTTAAGAAAAATAAATGCTGAAACATGAAAAACAGAATACGCACCACAAGAGTGTCCAGAGTATCTATTAGAGTCAGCGAAAACCTACAGGAAACAAAGAGAAGTAAACAACGTCGACTGCTTTATACACACACACACAGTGTGTGCGTTTCTCTCATTGTGTGTGTGTGTGTGTGTGTGTGTGTGTGTACTCACTTTCCCAGAGCGTCATCGACGTCTCCTCGACTCGGTTCCAGTCCACGTACTCTTCCTCTGCATGTCAGCGGCATCAGCTCATCCGCCGGGTATGCATGGTCCTGAGTAACAGAACCAAACGCTTTCATTTTTAAGCCACGCTTTATCCCTTTTCTGAGATACCAGCTCCGTCTAATAAGAGCTTTGTCTCCTTACAATTTATGATATTTTGTGTTGGCTACAACGAGAAAAGAAAAAGACAATTGGGACATAAGAAAAAAAAATATCAACCCAAATCAGTGATTTTAATTACTATGAAATAATTTCTCACTACCGATAAAAACAAAACAAAAAAACAATAAATTAATGTTTTTGAGACAAACAAATCCAGTGAAAATAGGTAACTTACCATGTAATTTTGATACGCATGGTCAAACATCTCAACCACTTGGTTCCTTTAGTATGGAGAAAACAATTCCTCAAAAGCAGCATCGTTTGGGGGAGAAATGTATTTTGCTGCCGTGTTTTTATTCTAAACTCACTTCAACCTGTTCTTCTCCTCCCGTGGCATGGCCTGTCCCTGGCTGGATAATGCACCAACCAGTGCAAACAGAAGCAGCCCAGCTGGCATGATAGTTGGCTTCTCAAGATATTGGACTCAGATATCTTCACAGAAACTGTTTTCGCTCTCAGAGCAAAGTTATTAACACAGCTCAAACAAATAAAAAAAACTAGCTGGAACAATCTCATTAATATTCATTAGAGCAATGCTTCATTTAAACATTAATGGATGCAAAAAAAAAAACAAAAAAACTAAGAAAAAACAAACATCGTGGATTATCTTAGTCACTTAAAGTGAATCTGTGTTTCTTAACAAACATTAAAAACAAAAGCCCAAAGAGTGACTGACAATTACGCGCACAAGTTAAATAATGCACCAACAGCCTGAACAGCAATTTGCAGGAATGTTTTTTTAAAATGTGTCCGGGAGAAAGTGACCGATGAGAGTCTCCTCCTGTTTACTTTTACGCGCTGAATCCCGGATTTAACACGCTGACGTGGAAAAGAACGTGACGTCTATCTCTGGCCTGAAGCTGCTTTCTCATAGGAAACACACAGTCTAATGACATATTAGAATGTTTATTCCCAGATGCATTAAATAACCACAATAGTCCAGAGAAGCGCATGTTCATACCAGCTCCTGATATCATTCTGGTGTTCCGACTGTAAAGCGTGAAGATTAAAGTCGATTATATCCTCTTCTTGACATTTATCTTTCCTCAGCCTGTCAGACGAGCAGCCGCAGTTTTCATGGTCAAATTAGCCTCATCCAGCTAGGCTAATCTGCTAACCGAACAAGCGGCACCAGCCCGTGGATGCAATAAAAGATGACAAAATCCGAGTGCATGTTTTGGGGGGGGACGGGCGGACTATCCTTTCTGCCTGTCGGCTTCCCGATGTCCAACTATTGAGCTAAGCTAGTGTGTCCTAAAAAGCCGGATGTAGTTGCAATGAAAACGACAACAACATCCGTTTCCTGAAATGAAAAACGTTCCCTCTAAAGGTGCGCTCGTGCGTAATTACGCACAGCTAATACGGTCTTCGCGCAGCGAAAATCAACGTTGCGCACAAAAAAAAAAAAATCCAACCTAAATTGAAAATAACATAAACATAAACATAAGCTTGTTGATTGTATCTGTTTTATTTGTTGATTTTTATCGCTTGTTTTTATGTTATTTATTTTTATACTATTGTGCACTTTGAGATTTGCTTTCAAATGTAAAGTGCGTTTAAAATAAAACGTATTATTATAAATGTTGCTCAAAGTTGTCCGAGGGACTGCTCAGGGAGTTTGTGTGTTTGTTCAGAGTCATGAAAAATTAGAGGGAACATTGCTCCTGATTGAATTTGAAGGAGTAAGCGAGACAGCGACCTGAAAGCCTAAACTTGGGTAAAATGAATGTGACGTGTTGTGACGTGACGTGTACGCTGACGTCTCGACTACTCCCAGCTGTGGTGCATTTTGGTTCACTATTAAATATCGGAAAAACAACACCTCCAACGCAACTGCGTAACAGCCACATCTGCAAGTAAGTACATGAATACATTTCATGAGAAATAATACATAATAATATATTAAAATGATACATATAATGTATGTCATACATTATATGCCGTTCGCCCACTCATGAAAATTTCACTTATTTCGGTATCCCTGGGGGGGTACATTTGTATTTGTGTGATTGCACAAGCCTTCCATAGGACATTTTATTACATCGTTTTTTATTATTATTATTTATAAATAATAATACGAAAAATAACTTCTAAATATGTTCTAAACCTATTGGGAATACAGTCAGTCGTGACCTTGAAATCAAACCATTTATGTCTTAACGCGATTATTTCGGGAAATACTTTTTTTTACGCATGAACTCCATTTCCCATGGAGCTTTGCGGTGTCACTTGACGCTCACGTGATAAAATGTTGCAGGCAGTAACCATAACTTCCGCAGCGCACTGAGGGAAGGAAGCTCGTGACGGTAGGCTGGTGCTGAAATGTTAATCACTGTCATCAGTATCTGAAATCATTCAGTGTCAGATGTTGGAGCATTTGTCGCATGAATGCATTTCTCAGAAAGTTTAACTGTCAACCTGATGAGACAAGTTTCAAGGCTGAAGTAAATAATGTGCTTCTTTCTTATTTCCTGACTCTTTATTCTCCCCCTTTCTTTCTATATCTCACAGAACACACTCGGCCTCTTTGGTTGTGGTTAGTCATGGCTCCCGTCGCTGATAGAAAGGTCACAGGACTTGTTGCGGCTACATTTACTCCATTGAATTCAACCGGGTGAGTAATACAAGCCGAGCTGCTGTTTTTCCAGTAGGACAGCATTGATTGATTTGTGTAATTGCCTATAATCCTCCAACCAAACCTTCATGAGGATCATTCATGAAAGCTGTGACCGTCACACACACTCCTGCATGTTGTTTGCTGTTTTTTTTGTAATCAATTGTGTCGCTCACACTTTTTCCAATACAGTGAAATCAACCTATCAGAGATTGGACCTTATATTGACTACTTGATAGAGAAGCAAGGTGTAAACAACATATTTGGTATGTTTTCAAGTGCATTCTTAATTTGATACCTGTGTGTGTGTTCCCAACTGAGTCTAAGTATGTACATACCGGTAGTTTATGTTTTGTCTTGTTGCTTCGCATACATTCATGTGTTGTGCATACTGGTTAACCCTCCGGTTATCCTTAAATATTACTGACACATTTTATTTGAAATCAAATTTACCTCAAGGATAACGTGAGGGTTAAAAGGTTGCTGGGTAAATGTATTATTTACTTTGGATTGAAATGGTTATTTTAATACATGATTTATTTTAATAATTACATGATTTATTTTAATAATTATATGTATTCAGATAATTCCATATTAAATACTATATTGTGTTTAATAACTGATTTTGCTACATTAAAATCTCGCATCATGATTGAATATTATTTTGATGTCATTATACTATTTTGAAAAGAATAAACCCGATCACATTGTTGCTCCTTATTTCAGTTTAAACGGAAAAAAGTAAAGTCTATCAATTAAACCTCCTGATAATTTCTTTCTTCAGTATCTATGATTTCCATTTAATCAACTGTCGACAAATGTATAAAAACTGAGAAAATGTCCTTCACTTTGGTTAGCAATACTAAACATAATATTTGACAAATTGAAGCGAGTGTGCATAAAAGTAAAGTTGAATATACCTTGCTATTTAGTTTAATTTGGCATGTCTGGTAAATGTGGAATGTGTTTATCTCAAGGTTTCTGTTCCATCTTATTTGTTGTTGAAACGGAAGCGCTGATAACGAGTCTAGCCAATATTTGTTGTGTTCTAAAAGTTCTTTCTGTTCATTTCACCCATCATCTCAAACTCTGTGAATTCTTATAGCTATAATCTTCTCCTTGTGTTTATGGTAAATTTCTGCATGCGTTTCATTTCATTTCTCCTGACCTTTGTGACTCATAATATTTAATGTTCTGTCTCATCTGACTGTCATTAAAATTAAATTGTTTTTTTTCCCAGTCCTGGGCCCTGGCACACGTTGTACACGCTTTTTTGCGTGTGCGTAAAATAAAATTCACTGAAATGTCCTGTCCTTGGCTGAAAGTCTGGTGCCAGATGTCTATGATGTACTACAGTGTAAACATAATTTCGTTGTGCGCTTGTGTATCTACTCATTATCTACTATTTTGTGTGCGTTTGTGATGTTGGGTAACGAGGCTTTACTTGCCTGCAGTGAATGGCACCACCGGGGAGAGCATGTCTCTCACTGTCACGGAGAGGAAGCTCCTGACTGAGGAATGGTGTCAGAAGGCCAAGGGCAAGTAAGTCATTGCACAACTTCTGTCACATGTTGGCCACATGTTGTGAAATATGGTTCAGTTTCTTTTGCGTGTCTCCACAGGATGGATCACGTGATCGTGCATGTCGGATGCATGAGCCTGAAAGATTCCCAAGAGCTGGTGAGTTACTGGCTCGATGGCACCTGCAGTCATTTGAGATGAGATGGCCAGTTATAAATCAAGCTGACTGCAGTGAATAAACTGTTTCATGCAGCAGCAGGTAATATAGTGCTTTTTAAATTATGGAACATTCAGCTTGGACTGAGTCCAGTTTTCAGGTTTAGCTTTATTGAAACCATCATCGAAATCAATCCCTATTCTAAACATGAGTTTAAAATAAAGTGTTTGTTAGTTTCTGGCATTGCTTTTTTTTTTTTTTTTTTTTTTATCAGAAAATACTCATTTACATTTCCGCATTGCGCAGCCAGCCTTTGCAGCAGGGTGGCCTGAAGGGCATGGATCCAATGTGCCTCCCTTTGTCCTCTTGCTCATGACCTCAATACAGGGTAATATATGGGCGTAGGATAGTTTAAATTACCAGTCTGGAGGGTGCGCCTGTGTTTGGCCACCTTGTCCCTCATCCTCGTTCTAGTGAGGCTTGCAGAGAAACAGTCGCATGTAAGTCAATGCACAGCTTGAATAATATTAAACACTCTTCTAATAGTTAAATTTCAAAATGATTACAATGACCTCAGCAAAGATTGCCTTTGGAGAATTCTCCATCATCCTTTGAGATCCAAAGGTCCAGAAAGGCTCGACTTCAAATTTTCATTGGGCTTTTCAACATGCAAACCGGTAAAACGTATAACATGACTTTGGCTTTGTAAAGTACTGCGGGATCATGGGAGTTGTTGTCTTTATTTTTAAATCGACTCTTTGTCGCGCTACCACCTTCCTCACAGCAGCAGATGGACAAATGAAAAATACAATAAGGTTGAAGCATGACACATTATATAAATAAAATATTGATTTTACCCCGCAGGCTTGTCACGCATCAGAGGTTGAGGCTGATGCCATAGCGGTTATTGCCCCCTCCTTCTTCAAGCCTGCCTCCGCAGGTATAGTGGGGAAAGTATTTATTTACTAATAAAATAAAAGCTCCTGCTCAATGAAAATGAAGTCTGCCTCACATTCACATGACAGTGTTGTACTTGTTTTTCTTTGTTTCTCACCCTGCTTCAGATGTATTGAGGACGTACCTCCAAGAAGTGGCCAAAGCTGCCCCACAGCTGCCCTTCTACTATTATCACATTCCAGCTGTAACCGGTGTTAACAGTCAGTGCCAAACATTAGTTTTGTAGTGGCTTGTGAATGTCAGATTATCTTTGACGGTACACAGAATATGTGATGGGGGGTTTGTTGTTTTTCCTTCTTCTACGTATCTTCAGTCCCGGTAAGAGACGTGCTGGAAGATATTGAGACGCTCATTCCTTCCTTCAGCGGTGTGAAGTTCAGTAGTTGTGACCTGATGGACTTTGGCCGGTGTGTCAGATACAGTCAGCCTCACTGGTCGTTCCTGTACGGTGTGGACGAGGTCAGCTTTTTTCCTCCTTCTCAATCTTCTGGGGGTCTATTTGTTTACCTTTGCCTCTATTGAAAGACGAGATGAAAAGAGCCTGAAATAAACTCTCTTTTTGTCTTAGCAACTCCTTGCAGCCCTGGCTATGGGAGCCAATGGAGCAGTTGGCAGGTTAGTGTTCCTGCATACGGCCTCATTCATTCATTATATCTACCAATCATGAACATGTAGACTGTAAGGAATTTCTCTGCCTGCAGCACATTCAACTATTTAGGATGTCATATCAACAAGCTCCTATCAGCGTTTGATAAAGGTGACCTCGTCCAATCCAGGGACATACAGGTCAGCTTCCTGCTCTAGTATCTTACTTCTCTTTGATACTTTGCATTGATTTTGATTCCAAACATCTTCATTTCTTTTCCCTGAAAAGTTCAAGATGCAAGAGCTCCTCGGTTTTGCCATTAAACATGGTAAGTAACTGCCGGGTCATGGTTTTTCCCCCCCTGCTAAATCATGCAAAGTATTGCAAGTAACTGTTTTGTCCTTCTCCCTTTTGATTCTGTCTGTATTTTATCAACAGGATTTAATCTGGGAGTGAACAAAAGTTTGATGAGTGAGCTGTCAGGCTTGAATCTCGGGCCTCCTCGGCTTCCTGTGATGCCCTGTCTGCAGTCGACTGCTCTGTCCATCGCGCAGAAATACAACAGCATTTTTCATGAGTGCTAATTGTGTCTTTTCTTTAGTTCTCCCCTCTCATTCCAGCTATTGCTTATGGTTTAGAAACACAATGATGAATCAAGTTACTGTTTGTGTGTCATGTACTGTAATACTACTGTGCGTACAATGCTGAATGAGAAGTTTTGATTGTCATTGTATGTTAAATTGGTTGGAGTGGGGGAATCACTCTTCATTTTGATTAAATCAACTAAGTTGCACAATCGGAACACAATATAGCCTTGTGTATACAGTAGTTGCAAAATCAATCCTTAATACAGTTATTTTATCTCTTCAATGTCCTGGAATTTAAAAATGAATTTCACTGTGAAAATCATGCAAATTGCATGGGGCATCATAATATAATAATGCTTCCTTGATTAATTACAAGGGCGTATCAATGGGATTATCATCTTCATTAGTCAATCCTTTGTTAGAAAAATGTACTACTCTGCTATTTTATGTTTAAAAATCTATTAATATTTCCAAAAATCATTATTTCCATTGCCTTTGAGAAAGGGGGGAGTGTTTTTATTGCTGAAACCAGCATGATTATCCTGTTCTCGTCTTTAAGGTTTTATTTTCATGAATTAGATGACTGCGCTGAAAAGAGAATAATGTCTGACACCTTGACACAGTTGGAAGGGAACAAGATATTCAATGAGATTGTTATAATGTTAAATTCTATCAAATCTAAATGGACATTAAAAGGGAAATGTACTTTGTACCTAAGAATCTTTTATGTATTTCTATATCTTGTAATCATTGATTTCTTGCTAATAAGCATCAAACTAATAAAAGGCACAATACCTTGAGGGTTTGGTTCTATGTAGATAAGTAGAAATTGTAAGGTTTTGTGTGTGTTTGACTACTTTTTCTTAGAATAATATTTTATATTATAATCTTGGCCTTTTGTGTACTTCTAACTTTTAATACATATTAATTTGATCTGTTCTCACAAAACTGCAGTGAATTGTAGGAAGAAATGTAAGCAGCACACACCTCATCATGAAAAGCTGATGAACCTAACCTGAAAAACAACAACCATTTATGTGTTTGAGAGTCTAACTGTCACTTTTATTGTGTACTTATTGACACATCCCGAGCTTCTCTGGCCTGGCTGAGTCAGTACATATTTGTCTAAGAGAACATTTGGATACCGAGCAAGTTCATTAAGTGCTTGAAGCAGCTGAGTATATCTAGTTCATTTCTTTCATGGTGTTTACGTAGTTCCATCGTTGTGACAGTAGGCTACTTGCAACACGTAATGCATTTGTGAAGCTGCAGCTGCTATGAATCAAGACCAGATCATGTTGGGTTAATATGAAACAGAATGGCATCGTAATGAAGACACGGTTAAAGTCAAAATATAAATACATAAATATTACTGAACAAATTGTGGCAGTGCTGCGTTGGTGTGCGTGTCAATACACGGTCAAAACTATGAAACTGCAGATTTCACTGTTAAAATATGCAAAGTCATGGTATGAATAACAGCAAAGGGTGGAGAGGTGAGATGAGGTTCCCCTGTCGAACTTAAAATAATACCCATTCATTATAATCATTCTGCCCTTGTTTGCGAGGGAGCCTTGTTTCCACTCTACACCTTTGCTGACTGTTCTAGAATTTTCCACCCGTTATTCTCCCCTGCAGCTTCCTTTTGATGTGAGAAAATTTAATCACACTTAATTGGTTCACAAAGCACATCAACAGCGTCATGCAATGTCAATCATTATTCAAATTTTATTTGTATACTGTACCCCAAATTCACAAAATGAAAATTTGCCTCTGAGGGCTTCGCCAGAATATTGCTACACAGAAAATATGTGGATTATGGGTCTTCCATTAAATATCCGATGCTGAAGGGATAAATCTGATCTTTTTAATTAATTGTCATACTTTGAGTGACAAGGCCATTTTCTGTCATATATAAAAATCTCATGGATCTGAATAATTAAAATAATTGTATTATTATGTTATCAATTAATTGGCACAAGTAGTCAATCAAAAATAATATATTCTCAAAGCCCAATTATTAGATTTTCCCCAGTCCTTCCACCGCAGACTTTCACAGTGGATGGTGACATATTTTTATTGTTGTCTTGAATGACAAATATTTTCATGATTTAAACAGGATTTATGATGACCATAACGCAATACTCAAGAAAATATAATAAACTAGACAAATTATTAAACAACCTGCAGTAAATCTAAAATGTTTCAGATCAAAGTAAAAGGAACTGTATTTGTGACGCTTCGTTTCCGGCAAACCAGCGGACGGAATTATTTCACTGTGACACGCAAAGCTCTAGCGTTTCCGGCCAGCTCAGCGCATCGGCTCTGCGGTGTTGTCACTTTGCAGCCTTGTACCAGGAACACCCGGACGTCGAGGAGAGATGGTGCTTCTGACGATGATCGCCCGGCTGGCTGACGGGCTGCTGTTAGCCGCCTCGATGCAGGAGGACGAGCAGGTTCAAATGTTTAGCTCTTATAGCTCTAGTCGTAGCGGGGGTTAGCTCCAAGTGCGCCTAAACTGTGCACATCATGCTACAGTAGGCTAATGGTAACTACTGCTGTAGGCCTTGTCCTATCAGTAGACAGCATCAACCTTTTGTTTACATGAAAGAACGGGATCTTTGTTTAAACCCTCACCTGGCCACATCCTGTTCCAATTCATTTGAACATTTCTCCACCTCAACAACAAGTTTATTGGGATTTCTGCAGATCAATTAATGTATACAAAAACTGGTAAATATGTAGCCCACAACTTGATGCCCAAACAAAGGACTGCTAATTTAATATATATTCCACGTTTCAAATTAATGTCAAACACAGTTTTGTTGTGTCCATAAAGTCTTTTTTTTTTTTACTTATCAGACAATTTACGTGTCTAGATTATAAGATTAACCCTGTCAGATATTTTGGGCCTCTTGTCTACTTTACATATTTTGTAAATGACTTGCACTGCTGCTTCGGGGCACGCAGGTTCGGAGGACCCCCCTTTCTGCAGAGAGTTTGCATGTTCTCCCCGTATGTGCGTACGTTCCCTCTGGGCGCTCTGGCTTCATCCCACGGCCCAAAACAGTTTATACTGCAGTTTTTCTCCTAACTAAAGTTTGTTTGAATGATCTAAATAACTTCCTCTCTAGGGCCAGAGAGTGGATGCTGAAGTCATTTGATACGAGTCACTGTCAAGCATCTGTTAGCACACCAGCCCCTTCCTTTATAACTTATTTAACTCTGAACTGTTTCTGTTTGAATGGTGAGATCTGGAACTGAAACATTTTCCATTGTGTTTGAGAATGACTTTCCAAAAGTCTAACATCTCTCCCTCGTTCTCTTCTGTGCTTTCAAAAAGGGAAGCGAAAAGGTTTGTTGTGTTTCTGCTCTGTGCTTTTATATCGCATGTGTTTCTGTGTGTATGTGTGTGTTTGCCTTTAGCCTCAGATGTTGCATCATACATCTTTATGCCAACTATTTACTATCCACAACACTTTAAAGGGCAAGAACTGAACGCAATCAAGGACAAACGGAGTGAAACCTGAGCCGCAGTTTTGTCTTTGTTGCAGATCACCCTAAATTCTCTTGTGACGTTTTCCGCCCAATGTTCCTTGCATGGAAGTCTCTACTTCAGTTATCGCTGTGAATGAGTGTTGCTGTAACCGGTGATGTCTTTTGTTCATCTCTTTAGTTTAGTCGGGACCTTCAGCAGTACCAGAGTCAAGCTAAGCAGCTCTTCAGGAAACTCAATGAGCAGAGTCCCACGCGCTGCACCTTGGAGGCTGGTTCCATGGCGTTTCAGTGCGTTCAAGCTATCTAACGTTAACGTAGCATGGGTACATTTAGAATGGAATTATTTTCATGATGCTTTCTTGACAGCTTTAAATGATTTGTGTAACAGTGTGGTGCGACCAAACCAAACATTTCATTCCCTCAAGGTGTTTTTTGTTGCTTCTCTTTGCAGCTATTTTATAGATAAAGGTGTGTGCTACCTGGTGCTGTGTGAAGGCAGCTTTCCTAAGAAGCTGGCCTTTGCTTACCTAGAAGACCTGCAGGCAGAGTTTCACGAGCAGCATGGGAAGAGGGTGCCCACGGTCTCCCGGCCTTACTCCTTCATTGAATTCGGTAAGAAGAAAAGAGTCAAGAGATGTAGGGAAAAAACAAAAAGCTCTCTGGTCGGGAAAGTCCGACTCCTGATGGCAACGCTCACGTTAAGACGATATTTGTTTTTGCTGTCAGTGATTCTTGCAGGTTATTCAATTCTCTGTGTTTGTTTCAAATGTACTAGTGACCCATAATGTGTATTATTGACCCTGCCTCTGCTTTTGTTTTTATAATTAATATATTTATATAACTTCTGAGTCGAGTTTTAAAGCTGCACAAAACAGGTCTTCACCTTTTGAAGTGAAAATATTTATCTATATTGTTTGTATATTTGTATTGGATTTTTATACCTTGACTGTTCGGCAACTTTCTATTCTGTACTGCCGCTGGAATTCCAATTTCCCTGAGGGGATCAATAAAGCTCTATAGATCTAATCTCATTTAATCAATTCTAATCTAATAAATCAGATCTAACTACCCACCAGAACTGTTTTATACAAAAAGGTGGCGTTCAAGTTTAATTTAAAGTACATTTTTTCACCAGACACTTATATCCAAAAGACCAAGAAGTCCTACATTGACAGCCGAGCGAGAAGAAATCTGGGCAGCATCAACACAGAGCTTCAGGACGTCCAGAGGATCATGGTGGCCAACATAGAGGAGGTGCTGCAGAGGGGGGAGGCTCTCTCTGGTGAGTCCATCTCTCAACCAATTTAGTGGAACTTTATGAAAAATGGGGTGAATAGATTGTGTCCTGTGTCTCTCCTCAAGCCTCCTTTGTTGTGAACCCTTATTCCCTTTCCTCTGGTGTCTCCTCCCTGCAGCGCTGGACTCCAAGGCCAGCAACTTGTCCAACCTGTCAAAGAAGTACAGGAGCGATGCCAAGTATCTGAATACCCGCTCCACCTATGCCAAACTGGCAGCGGGTGGCGTCTTCTTCATCATGCTCATCGTCTATGTCCGCTTCTGGTGGCTCTGAGGGGGGGGGGGGGGGGGGGGGGGGTGAAAAAAGTGAAGAAGACGAGGAAGGTATTGAAGTGGAAAGTGAGTCGAGCAGTCCGCAGACATTAAGGAACGCCTTCGACTAAAATCGAGATCCCTGCTCTTAATAAGACTGTGCCCCCCCGCCCATTTTGTTCTCGCCTGTCCACGGATGTACGGTCTGAATATAAATGTCATAATCCATAATTTTATTGTAAGCAATTATACAGTTATAAGTTAGTAGTTGCCCTGGAGATAGGTTAAGATGGACTTTGTGAATGTCTGTGGGATGAGTGCTGTTGCTGGTGATTGAGTTTCAAATGTTGCAGAAAACTTAATTTACTTTAATGTACTTTAACAGGCCTGATTTAATCTTTTACAATGTCCACAAAAAAACAAAACTTTGTTTATCCTCAGCTAATCAAATGGATTTCTGTATTAACGTTCTAATCATAATGGAAACATACAGCATGTACGGGAAATGAAGATATTTAAGGGAAATAATGGCCTTTGATTTAGAACCTTTTTTTTAGATGCTGTATAGAAGCTTTTAGGAGCTCAAATGTTATTTCATCTGTATCTAATTTAGCAGTTTTACCAAAAGAATTTCAAGAGGAGGGCTACAGTAAAGTACAGAGTGAGCATACTCCCTTGCGTATCCCTGTAACCTCTGTGCTGCACTAAATCTGACCTCAACAGGCCACCATCCCTTCTTGTTCTGTGTGATCCAGCACCTTTGCGTTTGCAGGAACGTTTTAATCTGGTCCACGTTTACACATGTAGACTCATTTTGGTTCGTGCTGAGAGTCACAGTTTAAAGAACACCTTCGCTGTTGTTATTCTTTGCTATCTATGAATAAAATTATTTGCACAAAATGTGTCTTGTCTGTCAGGTGTCATTTGGCCGACCTGATAATGTTCCGGTGGGAATGCAAATGATGCTTATTTTCTTAAGGTCTGGGCAATTCCTCATAGTTTAAGTCATCAGTGTACAATTTACAAAACACTTTCCCAAACCTATGTCGAATGAAAAAAAGGCCTCTGTGTAAAATGTGGCCCCTTTGGGGACCCTGAGTTAGAAAGATCTCCCCTGGTTTGAATAGATATTGAATTACTTATTGTGTAAGAATATGCAGGTGATAATGTAACGTGCATACACATTTCTAGCTGTAAGAAGTGCCTGCACTGTGGCTGAATCAGCATTTGACAATAATTACCACACCTGGTCAGCAGATGGCGCTCTTCGTTCACAATAAATGAGGCTCAAACTCGCCCTGCCTTCTGCTCAGCGGCCTCCTGCTGAGATCCAAATCAGGTTACTTTAAAACATGGGGGAACACAAGTCAAGCTTCAGAAATCAAAACCAAATTCAGCTGCAGTAAGTAGATTGCTTTCCTCCCCAATCGGTAAACATCGACTACAAACACTGAACAAGAGCGTCAGTTTCATTCTTTAACTTGACGTAGAACAGGAAATGTCAAAGGGGGGAAAAAAACGAGAAGCAAGAAAAGGGTGGCTTGCTGAAAACAAAACCACAGGGCACAGGCTAACCTTTTCACCTCTACGGGGAAGTAGGTATCAGTCACTTGCGTTTTCCCCTAAAACAGCTTCCATTACAAGAACCTGCCTCCCTTTACAGAAGACTGTATATATTTAGATAAATATTTTGTCATTGTTTTAATGGATGGTTTCGTGTATCTTCCAAAAAGATCTCTGAGGGGTCAGAAACAAGGAAGAGAAACTTTGAATGCTGAAGTGTGTTATTATGAGTTTGTGCAAATGTCACAGAACACAGAGAGGACAACGGACCGCTCTGATTACAGTCTCCTTCCTCTCCAGATTACCATGGCAGCATTGGAGAGTGTGACAGTCATGTGAAAACGAAGCTGATTGGATTAAAATACTTTGTGTGATCAGGGGGTCAGGAATACAGAACATGTATTAAACACACACCCAGACTCACAAGCCAAGAGTGCAGCTCCTGCTAAACATTTAGCATCGTTCAGGAATAAAACCCGGAGTGTGTTGCATTGATAAAAAAAAATGTCGTCCCCCCCCCAACACACTCAACTATTCAACCTTAAAGAAGCAGGACACTGAAATGTCCCTTTGACCTTCACCCTCAGCCACTTTGTCTCAAGGTCACTGCAGCAGTCAGACATGCAAAGAGATTGTTTCAGTCATGTTTCAGACCAAATCCACACTTTACAGAGACGCTCTCTGTAGTGGAGGCCACACTGCAGACCTGCAGCATGGAATCGAACCCGTGACTATCTTCTGGTGAGGCAACAGCACGGCCCACTGTGCCACCGTGTCGCCACAGAAAAACAAATAAACCAAACGTTTGTGTGGGTCCAATTATAAGCAAAACTAGAGCTGAAACGTTTAGGCTAATTTAATTGACTTTATTGCATTACAGGTAGGTCATAAAACACACACACACACACACACACACACACACCTGCAGCTATTTGTTTTTTTTCCCACCGCATTTCTACATTTTAAGACAATAGCCTGACCTCCCACCCTGTCTGCTCTTATTGGCTGGAGGCTCTGAGCTCAACCAAATTCAGATCCAGACACGTCTGGAAAAGTGTACTCAGTAGAGAATATCCTCTGCCAAAATCAGAAAGTCTGTTTGAAATTAAACTCTGGCCCAAGTTCCAGTTACTGACGTGAGGGGAAGTTGTGAAAGACTTCATGGATCTGCTCCGGACTCCGGTATCTCGTTCCACTCCGGTATAGGATGGATTCGTCCTCGCTAGATTCCCAACCCTTCCACTGAATTTAACAGCAATCTATCTCGTACTGTTTTGTGTATCCCTGCTGATATGAGGACAAACAAATGGACACTGGTGTGAACACAACGTCCTTGGTGGAGATAATGATGCTAGCAGGGCGTTATGAGAGTGTACTATTCCCATGGCAATAACCCACTTCTTTATGACATGCAAAACTGCTGTGTGTGTGGATTCTGTAAACTGTATGCATGTTACGAGTATATAAAAAATATGGTTGTGCACTGCAGAAGCATCTCCAAAGTCATCTGTCAAAGATCACTAATGACTAGTGAGTGGCAGACCCTGTGTTTGATTTGTCCTCTGATTTCTACTGCTGGGTTTGTGCTACATTTTGAGGGGATTGCAGCGGCTCAGTGACGTGGACCGTCATCTCGAATACCCATGATAAAATGATGTTTCATCCCATATCAAACCAGCGTCCCTCCTCATCCCAGCTGCTTCTCCTCTTTCCTCTCCTTCATCCTCGTCCCTCTCACTCCTGTCTGATCCAATCAGAGCAAAGGGAAGCTGCAGCGACAGCAGCTGTACAGCAGAGGAGAGGGTCATAAAGTGCTGAAGGTCAAAAGAGGAAGTCAAAGGCCTCGATGAGTTATTGCTCCCAAAACGCACACACCGGGTCCTGGGAACTGGGTACTTCTCACAGGGGGGGGGTCACTACAATGTAATTTCCACAAGCCTGAACCTGCACTACGCTCTGTGTATTCTTTATCATCTCATCTCAGTCCAATAATGACCTCTTACAGCTTACCCTGTTTAAAAGCCAGCAGGCCTCTCTTAACTCACCGATAAAACTGATGTAATATTTCTTTTTTTTTCTCGCCACTGCTTACTTCCTCCCATCTCATCACGAGTCCTAGAACATTGCTTTATATGCACGTCAAAGCGGCACAAGCGAAGACAGCAAATAGAGCGAGAAGAAAGAAATGTGAGGCAAATTGAGAAACAGTTGGAACAGAAGAGTTTCCCACGTTAATAAATGTATGTCACACAGGCTCAGATGTTTGCGCAGAGCCGTGAGACGAAGGCTGGTGAACAAAATACCGCAGACATCATTCAGTTGTCTTTTCATTGAAGTTCTGTAAATGCCCTAGATTGGTATGTCAGCGTAATTTACAGGCAAGGCTACTGATGGGGGGGGGGGGGTTCAAACATTTAACATTCTTGTTTATTAATAATGTCCTATCTGGCATTCACACAATGTTTAGAAAGTGAGAGCTCAAGTGTGAATTCCAGCCATGCCTGTCTTTTAGCAGTTTGTGAATTTATGATACAATTAACCTTGGAAGATATGCCGAGCACACTCACTTTACACTTTACAACGCTCAGGATGCTACTGAAACACAACTACGCAAAGACAAACAACAGTCACTGTAAGCGTGTCGAATTTAGAAACGTGGGAAATGGCAAAACATTCAAAACATCGGCTGCAGATGTCTCCAGACGAACGAATAGATGCTTGCATGCATAGTTCATGCACCCTTTCTTTGTATATCATTCATTCCTTACATAACATAAATAATGTAACCTTTCATTCCAAACGAATCATTCATGCACCTGATTAATTCCAAAGACTGTCTTTTAGTGTCCTTCAGTACTTTTTTTCTCCTCTCTATCCAGACCTGGCTGTTCTCATTTTTTCCTGAGACGTAAACGTCACGGATCGTAGCAGATTAGTTTGACCCCTGACCCCCCCCCCCAGGGACCAGGGGCCTGACGACAGAGGCTCTCCAAAGTGCGTGTCAGTATTTTTGCATGTTCATGTGTTGCATCTTTAATCTAATGTGTCTCCCAACCTTGGGTGAAAGTTGACCTGGTGGGGGGGTCATGGTGTTAACTTCAGGTCCCACCGACTCCCACCATCCAGGCATATACAGCCCATAAAGCAGCCAACAAATGTACAGCAACTCCATGTAGAGTCATTTAAAGACATCCATTTACCTTCCATTAAGCTTGTTGTGCGTAATATCAAATATTTGATGCAACATGATTGGGGTTTAGGGAACGGACGATTCATTTTGGATTTAGTCAATCATGTTGAAATGAATTATACAGTATTTGCTATTTCTTCACCGAGTAGTAGTTTGAACCAAACTATAAAGACTTGAAAATGACAAATAAATAGCTGGAAACTTGTTTGTTTTTTTTGTGTTAATTCAAGTGTTAGGGGCATGAACCTCGCAGAGCCCACATGACACTGCCAGGGTGCCGTTATTTTCCCACAGCTCAATATAAATAGCCTGCAAGTGTGGGGTGATTGTGGGCAGGCAGGGGCATTGCAGGGAGGATCCCATCCGCCCACAACAGCACATTCTTGCCCACCTGGCCCTGCAGAACACCAACACCTAGCAGGATGTGCTCACACACATGCACACAGCCATCCTCCCCTCACACCTTTTCTTCATCACCTGTTTCCACACCTCTTTGTCAACTCCTCTTTCATTCCCATCAGGGATCATTTGCCCGAGGTTTCTACTTATATATCACGCTTGGTCACACCGCGCTGGCCGACTCGCCACGGAACACCAAATTGCACGCATTCACTCACACATAGTATGCTTTCCTTTAGAATGCGGATAACTAAGAATCTGCATTCTACTTTGGGTGTAACATATTCTATATCGTCAAAGCCACAGGACTTAAACTAACTTTTCAATACAGTTCTGTTCTTGCTTTGTATGATGTCTGCAGCATGACACTTTTGGTAAACACTGAAAAGAAAAGTGCAAATACAAGAACAAATCACAAATTTGAGGTTAATTTTTTTTAAATGAAATGACCTGTACATGAAGTAAGATAGTTTTACTTGTAAATTCAGCGTAAAATAATAAGGTCCTAGGTTACAAATAAAAAGGGTGGATTTAAAAATAAAATAAAAAAAATTGGAGAGATGTAAAAAATGAAACGGAAGAACGGAAGAACTTTTCATGCAAGATAATTCAGCTCATGTTTGCAGGTCTAAGACTTTAAATCTTTGCAAATACTGAAAGATGTGCAGTGCAATTAGGGTTCTATAAAGTGATTTAGCAGCTTGATGATCATTCAAAGGCAACCTCAGCTCACTTCCTCATCTCAATGTTAATGGACCGTAATGTCAATATGAATCTTGTACACTTACTTTTCATGAACTGTACTTTTCAAACAGAGATTATTTTACAGCACGGCTTCAATCTTGATATTTTACAGTGGAAGGCTTGTAAAAAAATAATAAAGTACACATATGTTTACTCTATTTTAAAACGATCCTGTGTTCAACCAAGTAAATGATTACACTGATGTAGTGCTGATTTGTGTGCTTCTGTGATTTATGTGGCCATTATCTGCCCAGATGTTGACATTTGACTCATATAACCTCAAGTTCACATAGGAAATGATTTACTGTGAGTATACTTGGAAACTTTGCTTCTCTGTAATTAAGACTCCATGTGGCTTCTGGTCTTGCTGACCCTACTGTGGGCGCCTAAATCTCTATGTTGACGCATGTGTCAAGGAGATCTGAAGTTAAACTGATTTGTCAGGAATACTCACATTCACAGATTTTTTCTGTTTGTTTTTCAGCGCTTGATACCGCCCAGTGAAGCACAGAGGATGATCAATACTGAACATATTTCCTTTGGCTTCTTGCCACCCAGATCTAGTTGCAAAGTGCAGACAATGCTAGACAAATGAAGCCACCAGCACAGCATATACAAAAATCCTGACCAGGGTGCAGGGGGCATCAAAACTTCACACCAAATGCTCAGGGGTTTGCGAATGCCCCATGTCAGCTCGGCCTGCCTGTTCGTCAACACTTGTGTTTATTAAACCAGATCTCACACACACGGCTCGGTGACGTTTGAACAGCAGCGTTGCACAATGATATGCTGCAAAAGAAAGAGCCGTTTTCATGATATGGCCTTTCTGCGGGACGAGGGCCTGCTACAGTTTCTGTTTATGCTAGCAAATCAGTTGCCATAGCCGGGAGAAGCGAACCAGTCTTTGCAACCACTAATTATAGACAGGCATCATATATACACTCGCCGCCTCTGCTGCCTGCCATCCTAGAACATAAAGTCCGGGTGACTTCTTAAATGACAGGTGCTGAATTGGTTTCCCATTTCTATCACATTGGGAGAAGAATTTGTGTTTGCATTTAAGGGGAGTGTACAAGAATGTACACATGCATGCACTCTCATACTATGTCCAGTGAAATTAGTCACTGCAATCTGCACTGCAATGCCCCCTGGACACTGTAAATCTGCAGATGCACTCATTCTGACTGATGGGCTCCAAATCGGTGTGAAGAGGCCCAACAGAGATGAAAGCGGTTCCTCCCAGCAGCAAGGCAGGCTGACGAGTCTAATCCAGGAGAGGTTATATTACTATTGTGGTATACCTGAACGACTTACAGCAAATGTGCTGTATTAAAAGAAGTGTGGATAACATCCCAGTTAATCAGTTTTTACCTGGGTGTCTTTTCTTGCCATCAGGATTACCTAAAAAAAACATGGTCATCCTGAGTGGGAGGGTCTTCGGTCACCATGGAGTCCAATAGAGATAGGAAATATAGGCAATATACCGATACGTAGATCTTAATGGAAAATGTCAGTTACATTTTGGAGGTTGGCGTGTTTATCCAGATCCAAAAGACTGAAGTGTTTTTGTCTGTTGGGCCCATCAGTCTGCTGAGTACCAGAATAGGTTCTGCTTGTTTTCCTTCTGAGTCCATGACTAAAACTGCACTTGTGTATTATACTTTTGTTATTGGAGAAGCTGGAGGTGTCAGTTAGAGTAATCTCACGCAAGAGATTTTGAAGTTGGAGTAGTTAAAACAACAATGGTTCAATGTGTGTTTTTGCAGCACTTTGCTCTCGAATGCACGACTTTTTTTCTTTCAGTGTGTTAGACTCCGTCGTGGAAGTCTTTGATCCGTGTAGTGGCAAAGGGGAACTACCGGTAATCAGTTTTCTGCTCACGAGGCAGTCCACACCCTTTCTGAAGCCTATATCTGCAGTATATAAAAAATATATATATATATATAATTACTACTGGCTCACTTGCTCATATGAAATGTGATTATCAAATAGTTACGCGAGACATTCTGAATGCAAATAAAAACCTTAAAATCGTGTGACAAAAATGCATGGGGAATACTCAGAAAGCGACAAATCTGTGGCCGTTAAATTGTGTGTTTTCTAACAGAAATGGAAAATAAGCAAACATATAACAAGCTTGATCAACAACAAAAAAAGAGCATCTGTTATGCTGCCAGCACCTGACACAAAACCACACATGGAGAGCAAAGCGCTTGACATTGGCCAGAGCAACAAAAGCATTGTCAGTACGGACCCCTGAGGAGATCAATTTGCTCCCCCCCCCCATTTTCAGGCCTTTCAACAGGGTTGAATAGAGGACAGAGGGCTGGTCGCAGCAGCAGGGGGGGCCCCGGCAATGTTTCTCTAGTGGGGTGTAAGGACAAACAAATCACAGGGATGAGACGTGGTCTAGTTTTTGTGATAAGCCTGTGATTTACACCTGGATAATTCAGTTTTATAAAGGATAATTAGTTTGGGATTACTGTGGCCACTTACAGTCGCTCAAATTAAAGCAAGCGTAAATCTGTTAATAAGTGAGCCAGTTTAAAGAGTGCTCTGGTCCTCCTGCTTTGTTGATTATATAGCACTAAAAGCTGCTGAGAAAAAACAAGTGGAGTTGCATGATTTGGATATGAGGTTTTAGACATAGGAGACAAAGTTCACGCTGATTTTAAAGTTACAAAATCTCTCAATGAATAGATTGTCATGTGCTGCAAAGCGAAGTAGAGCTGAGCCCTGCTATAAAGTCCGTTTTGCGGCAATGAAAAGGCAAGTAAACAGTGGGCGTTAAGAGACAGAGACAAAAACGTGCAGATCATGGGAGGAGAAAGGGGAAAAAAGCCATTATTGAACGGGTTAATTTTGAGTCATACCAGACTCCCGAGAAGTAGAGAAATAAGAAAAAATTCCTCCGCCGCGGCGACAAAGAGACAGAAAACATTAACTTCTGGCGTGCTTGCACATTGTTTCCAAAGTAAAACAGACAATTATATTGCGTCATGTGATTTTTTTTTCCAACTAGTAAGAGACACGATTTAAAAGTAAGCTTTTATGGAAGTTTTACGCAGCTTTCCAGCCCGACGATAGAGCCGCGCTCACTCCAGCGGAAGGATACGAGTTTATTGCGCCTCCTCCTGCAGCGACTGTGAGCGAGCGCAGACTCAGAGGTGGAGGAGTTTTTCCACGGCGGTGCGTGACGCGAAAGCGTTTTTTAAAGTGGGTTTAGCGCAAAGTCTTTCATGGCGCGTCTCCTGAACTGCGTAAATGTTGTAATTTGGCACTAGTTAAAGTCTTTTTTGGGGGTCTTGGACTCCTTTCCATCGACACTTTTAAGAAGTACGCGTCCCAGGAGGCAACTTAACTTTTGGTTGGCGACCTTATGTGGATTCTACAGAAACCATGGAGCATATCCCCGGTTCCTCTTCGGGCAAATCGCTAGTCTCCGTCTTCTGCTTCATTCACCTCTCCTTGGGTAAGTTCTTAAATTACCTTTTAAGTTTATTTTACAACAAATTATAACTTGGCATGGCCACGTAGCATCTCTATAATACCAAGTAGAAAGTCATGTTCCTGCGCGCGGATTCGGATGTTGCGTAAACACGCGTAAAAAGCCCTTTCGTGTAAAAATATAATCAAAATGGACACTTAACCAACTTTAAATCGTATGAAGTAATCCAAGGAGATGCTAGTGACTAACGTAGTCCGCGTAATGTGCGTTTCACGCCGACCCAGGGCCATTACTGCCGGTCAGAAGTTTATTTAAACCAGTTTAAATAACAGCACGGATGCAATGACCTTAAATGTGACTCAGGCGTGTCTTCAATTAAGGACTAATGAGCGTCCACTTAATGGGAACCAGTTCCAGGTGCGGGAGTCGGTTCTTCGGCGCTTGCGCCATTTCGAGGCGACTTTACGCAGAAAGCACGAAGAAATGAGGTGCTTTTAGACGTACGAAGAGATTCGTCAAGTAGACCAACAGACCATCAAGGTTATTTCCAAAACACAACAGAAAGCATCCCGTTTTAACTTAGGTTTATAATTTATTTGTTCCACGTACATCTATCCAGAGAGTGAAAGTGTTTTGAAGTGCAAACCCCAGTTGCTGCGGATTTAAAGCTGGTTTTCTTCTTGATTTATTTTTGGTTCGGGGGGTTTCCCTAGACTTGGCTCATGCATTGATGTTAAATTGTTCATTTGTGACTGTTAAGTTAGAAACTTCATTTAGACTGTGGCTTATTTTCATGCTGTAATATTTCCCCCCCATATATTTTTCTTGTGGCGGCCTCAAGAAATGAAACATTGTACCCTATAGTTGAGGAAACCTTGGCAGCGTTTCTTTTCCTTCATTTTATGTGCTTTCCTTTTAGTTCAGACTTGATGCATGCAGCTCGACTGTGCTTCATTATATTTCCATGGACGATAGATGACTTCTGAGCACTAGAGTTACACAAAAGGCAAAAAGACAATGTACAAGTGCTGCAGGCAGTGCAAGGAGGGGTGGTGGAATGTTGTTGGTGTTTGACATTCCTGCCACCCTTCTCCCTCCCTCTCTGCTCAGCTTCTTTCTTTCTCTCCCCCACACGTTGTTCACCATTATTTTCCCCTCACACTTCTCTCTCCATCCTCACCTACGTTTTTATTTTTTACCCATTTTCCCTTCAAATGCTGAACTACTTTATTGTTGACATAGTAGCACACCATGCACAACTAATCACAGCCTGAGATATGTGCAAAGCAAATGTGCATGTAGTGAGGTAAGGTTTGCTTGTACGTAAATAGCACCTGTATCTTGAACCAGTTTTGAAATACTTAAGGATGTTTATTGCGCCACAATTTCTTTCTGCAATATTTGGAAAGCAATTCTCAACAGGTGCCACAACAGTGATACCCTGTGAAGGTGCAGTGGAAATATTTATAATAGTCCATTATAATTAAAAAAGAGAGAAACACAGGGGATATTCACTACTACAGGGCAGTGGGAGCCAGTTCATCAATTCCCCTGAAAATAAAGAAATATTGACTGAGACAACTTGGGATGTTTGAACAGGACAGATAACCAGTGGGAAGAAATGCGGTAGAAAATTGTCACCAGAGGAGGAACTGCGGCCAACTAGTTTAGCCATCTGCACAAACATCTCTTTGTGCAGATTAGGCATGTGTCTCTTTCATGACTTTAATCTCTAAGAAAGAAACGAGTTAAAAGTTACACAACAAGAAGGACTAAAGGTTCAGTCATTCATTCTGTGAAAACTATGGAGAAAGTCCTGGACAAAGATAGTCAGGTCTGTCTGACTCAAGAAGTCTGCAGGTGCTGAGACAAAACAAGTGGTTTGTTTTTGTTCATGACTTCCCCATAGGATTACATGTTATGGCTCCTTTTGCACCTAAATATCAATCATAAAATGTGCTTCCTAAATAGTTCTCATTCTCCACAGCATTGTCTTTTGTGCTTGTTGCACCTGCTGCTAAATCTTGCTTTAAGTTGATTATATTTAAAATTAACCTGTTCCTTTCTTCCTCTGGATTTCTTTTCAAAGAGTCGTTGTACAGCATTCTTCTATTATTTGTAAATTATACTTAAAATTTGTTAACAATTATTATTCTGCTATAGAATAGAACATACTCATAATTGTAATTACTTGTAATTACACAATTACAAGCATGGAGAGTTTTTTTCATTGTTTTGTACATTTAAAAAAAATACTTTTTCCACGGTGATTGTTTTACATGCGGATCCACAGAAATGTCTGAAAATTTTGTTACACATGCGGAATAAATGACAGCCATCATCAGATAAAGGCCTTAGACATGCTCCCCCTCATCATGCTGCCACGCTATTGCAGGAAGTGTGGGTGCCATCTTTGCGGCACACAAGATGGATTTTATCAACATGGTGGAATGTGGATGGCTACATTTATTTGCCCGTTGCAAACAGCTGTCATTGTGTGTGTTTCTGCTTATTTGCCTGCGTGTGTGTATGACCTTGTGGATACAAATTGACAAAGGCAAACATTTGTGCCGCCCATGATGTACTTCCACCCTAGCAAAGCCGTAGCTGTGAAATGTGATTTATTTCTGCAGTTGCTCGCCATGTGCAGTGATACAAAGATATTTATTGAGCCACCCACAACAATGAAACATTTACTGACCATAAATTGTACCCACTCCCCTCTGCATGTGGTAACACCCTCTAAGCTTTCCCTTTGCTTTTGTTTTTCCATTTCACATCTGTGGTCTGCAGATGTTTTCTCAAGAACACGCGTTCTCTTCAGTTTGTTCCATGTTTCAAATTACATTCGAGTTATTTACAAGTTGATCCTCTCCACCCTTTTGATTAGTAGTGTAGTTAAAAGTCCACAAAAAATACCTCCACAAATTTGGTCCTCTACTTGTTGGTTGTAGTGGAGAGAGTAGTAAATCATTTGTATGTTTGTTTGTATTTGTCATCAGGGGACGGTCTAGCTGTGGCAGATGTGCAGTCTGTGTTTGCAATGCAATGGAGGGGTGTGTAATAATTTTCAAAACCTGTGATGACAAGTGAATAATTTGAGGCTACTTTTGGAAAAAGTACTTCTTGCATTTTAAAACTGCAAATTTAAATAAAGAATACAATCGTGTTTCCTTATATCTTGCAAAATGTATTTACGCTCACAAGAATGTGAGAATCTTAAATCAGATGACATGGGCATGAGCTGATGGAGACTAAGCAAACACACTTTCCATCTAAAACACTGAAAACAAAGTAATCACAAGCAGCGAATGACTCATAATTTGCATTTAGTGCACCGCTCTTCAATTGATTGGAAGAATTTGCAGGAAATAAAGTATTTGCTCGGTGTTGTGGTAATCGCTGAAAGTTTATTTGAATTTTTTTTTTTTTAAACAATCATGTTGCTGTTTAAACTACGCTGCTGTGCAAAGTACACACTTGGCACATCCTGAACACTGTGCATGACCTATTGCTGCAATTGATCTTCCTCGGCTATGACAACAATTTCACCGTGGCATCATGGGGTGGAAATGTATAGAGCTTTTCATACATTATCATAAGTTGTCTTGTAGCCTGTTCCTGAGGTCGGTTTTCACCCACCAAAATTGGTTGTTATTTCATAAATTCACTTTACTCATTACATACCAGTTATTAATGTAAACACACAGCTCTAAACTGGAGGTCTGTGTGCTCTGCCTGTAGCTGGTTTATTGTCAGTGAAAATAAGCATACAAACAGCCTGAGTTTCTTTTTTTTTTTATTAAGTCAAAAGTGTTCTGTCCACATGCAGGAATTTGGCTGGAACCATAAGCAATCCCCCCCCAAGTACGGCTGTTTCATCATCATTATCAAAGGAGTTATATTTTCAATGGCCAATAACTCCAGAATGAAAAATGGTAGGAATTTCATGTGGATTGGATCGAGAATGACGTTATGAAAAAATATTACATTTTAACATTAAAAACTGCATTCATGGCTTCAAAAATCTGTTAAAAGTACACATCAAGTCCGATTCACTTTGACTTTTCATGGTTGGTGTATAAAGATAACAACAATTTAGAACTTTTTGGTGATAATCATAAATAAATATAATTATGAGGTCTGTTCTCTGAGTCCTTTTCTAGGTTATTCTATATTTTTGATTGTTTATTTATTATTCATATGTTCCACTTATTTATGTTGTAATCTACACATGTGCAGCACTTTGTTTTAAAGTGCTTTTATAAATCGAGTTGAGTTGAGCTTCTTTTGGAATGGCTCTGTCTTTGCCAACCACCCTTTCAAATAAAGTTGACCTGAAAGACTAAAGCCTGAAAGCCCCTGCTTGGTTTGTCTGCCTGGTTTTTCTGCTGTTTGTGTGGGCCAGTAAAGCTTCCCTCAGGGTAATAGCGTTTAGTTTGAGCCTCCTCTCCCTTCTTCCATGCTGAGTTAAGGGTATTTTATTGCAAGTTCCCATGGCGACTCTTTGGCATGCTGGATATGAACTTGAACAGCAATACCAGGAAATGGGGTTACTTCCTCGGTTAGTGTGAACAACTTCCTGCCCTCTGCTGTGTGGATGTGCGCCAGGTTCTAAATGACACACGCTCAGTTCGTGTGCCGTCTTTGTCTGTAGTTTCATAATTACTTCCGCATCTCATCTGCTCAGCAATTCTATCTCTATCATATATCTCTAAGTTACTCTTTCTGCCTCTTTAAAAGACTTTATCTATCTCATGACTAGCTGACTCTTGAATGACCTGCTGGCGTGTCGGGGACAAAGTAATGGCGAGCGCTGAGAGAGAACAACACTCCTCCCCCATTTTTATGTCTACGCTGTCAGACTCAATTATTTTCTTTTTTCATTAAGATTCTGTCAGGATAAGGCACACATGGAAAAATGGTTCAAACTTGGTTTTCGTGTGAATTTATGTTATTGTGCATTTAGTAGTTTGGTTGTGCCGTTCAGCTTACCAAAGCCAAGGGCCACCAGCCCTACGTACAAGCACCGCAGAAGTCACAGAAAAAGAACATTTTATCAAAGTAGCTCTGAATTCTAGTAGTAGTTTTTGTTTTATTTTGTTTTGCTCAGATTATAATCGGTTGGTTTGTAGCTAGATGGGGTGTATGGACGGATGGCATGTTATTAATCCCCACATGGGGAGTCTCCTTTTTACAGGAGCTGACACAATGTCCCAGAACTGTAAAAAAGTGACCAACATGCTGATATATTTAGAAAGAAATTCTGATGTATAAAATACAATATAGGAAAATGCAATGTATTGTTTTACTTATCAACACAACGCACAGGGCTCTGTTCACAATAAATGAAAAAAACAAAAAAATATTATATGAGATGGTGTATCCAAACGTTTGTGCATGTGCACAGTAGCCTGTAGTTTCACTATTGACTTTGTTGTTTTAGTCTTATCAAGGCTCTCATTCCTGGGAAATCTTTCCGTCTGTGGTTCATTGATACGGAAGTGTGAGAACAGCCAGGTAAAGAGATTTCAATGTTGCTGATACGAGTCTAGACAATACTTTGCTCAGATTAAAATAGTGTAGAGTCAGTGGCTATCCCAAATCTGGTACGATCTTTGCATCTGACATTGTAACAGTGTCCACGGGAAGCTTGTTGAACCTGTCCTTTTTTTTTTTTTTTGGAAATAACGTGTGTCTCCTGACTGGGTTCCATTCCTCACATGCCATAGCATATGTTGTGTTGGCCAGATTAACTGTGTTTAAAACGGTTTAAAAGCAGATTGGATTGGAAATTTGCATGCAAAAATGGATGATGGCAATGTGATGTGATCATTTCCTCCATCTCACGTGGAACAATTCGTGATAAATCGATTATATTCAATATATCCCTCAGCTCTACTGTGAATATATGTATGTCTGTCACAGATGGTTCCAAAGTAGCATACAATCTCCATCTGCAGGCTATTAATTCATGTTTTGTTTTGTTTTCATCAGTGGATGCCATTGCAGTTGAAACACATGGAGGCATACTTATGTGCATGCATGTGTGATGGGATCATGAATTTCACAGTGGTTTATGCATGGTATCCCCATGTCTAATGGACACTCGTCTGTTCCAGCAACAGTTCAGACTGGACCACAGACATTGTGTGTCATATGCTTATCACTGCCTAATCAAATCAAGTGGGGTTAAGTATAGTTGAATAGAATTCTCAAGTACTCTTCCATTTGAGCAGCACTGTGATTAACCTAGTTGCTGGACTTGACACTGACTGAGCGCACTTCTTCTGTAAAGACATTGTTTACATTTCTTCAAAAGCAGTTGCGCTACCTCCAGTTTTGTAAATGAGTTTATAGTGGTATGAATAAAACTATACGGTGTGCACTCCTCTGCCAAGTACATGTTGGTAGTTTTTCAACAAACGAATCTAGCTCTGAAACATTTCAAGACACGTCAAATTTCAAGTTTAACCGAATGAGAGCAGTTTTCATTTTGATCCGAGTTGCAAGAGTGCATAAGCATAAAATATTCTGGCAAAAATGGTAACTGGACTGTACTTAAATAATGCTTTTCCACATTTGCAGTAGTGTTGGTAATTTGTCATACATATAATTGGTATGTATGAAGCAATACGCAGTGCATCTACGGTAGAGAAAGTACAGCACACACTCCAAACCAAAACAAACATGGGAGAGGGAGAGATTCCCCCTCCTACTCTGTCCAATCGACGAGCGCCCCTTCCAACGGCGTGATGCTGCTCAGAAAGTTCGGTGCACTTTAAAACTCTGTGTGAAAGCAGAACAGAAACAAATGAGAAATGCAATAATGTTTCATGGGACTCAGTTCGATTGGGACTTTCAGCTCCCCAATTGAACTGAGTCCACTTGGTCAGGTGTGAAATGATTTAAGTAAGAAGTGACAACACCAAGCTTTTGTTCAAACAGGAAGATCTGGTAAGACCACTTGAGTCAAATAAAGGCAACAATACCTAGTGTGTCTGTTTGACAGTGTTTCATTTGCAGGGTTATAGTTATGCCCTGTTGTCTTTGACGAAGCGTGTTTATGTCTGCCTGCTGCCGTGTGACCACTGGCTGATTTCAGGTGGAAAATCTTCGACCTTGTATTGTTTTGATTGTCTTTCCAGAGTCCCTATGTTGTGTGTATATATGGAAAAATCCCTGTTTTCCATTACAAAACGTTTTAATTAGCTTCAATAGCAAAACATTTTACCTTGGAATGTAATGGTCACAGTTGAGCTGAGCATTTAACATTAGTTCTGCTCTGATTGTCCACTGTGTAACTCATCTTTTGTCTCTTACAGCCCTGCAGTGTATGGATAATAAGGCACCTTGTGTTAACAATGCGACGTGTCTGACCTTAAAGAACGGCACTGAATACTGCAGGTAAGATTGCCTTTATCTGTGGGGGGGGATACTCTTGTGTACCACAACTATTTCATCCAAAACACAACTGCTCTTAATTCATTGATGTCACAGTTCAGCCTTGTGCATGCCTAGTATCATTTAATGCAATGGACTGGACAACATAGAAAAAAACCCAGAGGAAGCCTCCTTCCTTCAGCCTCTAGGGGTACGGATTTTACAGTCTGTGGCAATTTTAGTCTCTCCAGTCGTATGTTCTTTTGTGAACAAGTCATGAATGGGAGATGTATGTCGATCTGCACCGAGAGATGATTGTGTTGAAGATGGGTGAGCTAGTTTGAGATGTTCCCTTGTTTAGCACCACTTGACACGTTTTGTCCTTGAGGGCCAGTTTTTTTTATTTTTTTATTGTTTCTTTGGATTTCCAAAGTAACAACGTGGAGCTCTGTGATTCGTGATATATCATCTCATCTCTGCCGCTTCCTCTGCTGCGTGGGTCAGTGCTCCCACTGTGTTGTCTGCCAGGCAGTCTAGGAGCAGTATACCTGTAGTACGGAAATGTTCATGGTATGATAACTATCTAATTTCACCGGCCCTAGATTTTCTTCTTTTGTGTACTGCCAGTGAAAATATCAGTCATTCAAGAAAAGTGCTGAAGCTTAAAGGCGAGCTATGACCTGTTGGATCTGTGCATTCATCTTTGTGACGGCTTAACCTAGTTTGTAAGTAAGTCTGAGCTATGCTTCTCACTGTACTCACAAACCTGAGCCAAAGTAACTACAATAGCGTGCCATACCTGGTTCATGAACCTGATAATATTACCCCAAATGTGATGTGAATCACACAGTGTCTGTTCCCACAGAGTTTGGAATTTCAACACCCTACTATACTTCAGTAAGTAGTGTTAGAGAAACAACATTCCATAATCAGTGTTTGACATTCCCTTTCTCTGATTGAAGGTCGGAGACATTGTACTGCAAGTGCAAATGGGTTCAGAGTCTGTAGTGTATTTGACTTTTTCAGAGTAAATGATGTTTCACTATAAGCAGCTTATTCCTAATTACAAAGATATGCAGTGAAGCCGCATCATGTGTAGATGTGGTCTCAGTGCATCTGGATAGTTGTGTGGCAGCTGCATTATAAACAAGTGTGGTTATGACTATGCAGGTTAGGTCATGAATGAAGACATAATGCAGGCTGCTACAATACATTTTTGATGGATGTTCCCAGTAGGTGGCTTTTTTCAGAAGATTTATCATGAAAAGAAGCAGTTGTCTTGGATTAGATCAATTTTAAGTAATGGTTCTCCCTCAAAAGATCACAGCCTGTTAGACCTGTGTTCTTAAGACTTAGCTGGGATGCAGTACCAGCAGAACAGGGATTTATGCTCATACTTTCTTGCATACAGTTAATTCCTTCCAGCGCTTTAAGGCTTAACCACATCCGTTAAGGTCCTTGCGTTGTTTTTGACTTTACTAACATTTTATTGCAATTGTGAATATTAATTTACCAAGAAATTGTCTTATTTTGTGTGAGGGAAAGTTTACATTTTAGAAATCAGGGGATAAGTCGTTTTTGTTATTCTTGTACTGTTTCGCATTTTTGCTCGGCCAAACTTTTTGCATTCATGACTTTTAAGCCAGTATTTTTTCTCCTTAAATGGGGGGGGGGGCTGCTTCTTGCCCTGAAGCCACACAGGAAAGTAGTCTCAGCTTGGTAAAGTCATCTGACAGAGTGCATGGCTGTTAGACTAATGCCATCTGGATGCAAATGTGAACAACTGCACACACAGACTCTCATACATGGATGCAAATAGCAACACTTACCTCTGTGTGGCCTGTCTGGTTCCGTCTGCTCTGGGCTTCTGGACAACAGGTTCCTTGTATAAAAATCAAGGTTATCAAAGAATATTAGGTTTTATACAACTTATTCACTTAAGATGTTTTGCTCGTATTAGACTATTTCCCACATCTGGAATTAGACGGAGAGAAACAATGTAGGTAGGTCAACACAATATGAACAGCAGACTGAAGACCCTCGTGTTCCCAACCCAACCCATTGAAACATTGCCGCCTCACTAAAGTCCAAATATGAGATTCCTAGCCATCTTTACATCAGTCTGCACAATCAGTGCTGCATGATTCCACAAAAGGTCGCTGCCTGTTGGACTTTAGCCTCACTGCTGATCTTAAGGTGAGCAGGCTAGCTGGCATTTGTTTAGCTGTCTCTGCTTGCTCAGCACCAGTATTGGACGGGTAGGTCTGATGTTTTGTTTCATATTGCCGACGAACATTAAGAACAGTATCACTGCAAATCAAACACAGTTCCGCTTGACTTGTCTGATTTTCTGCGTGCATTTCTTTGATTCCACCATTTATAGTCATCTCTTTCAACGCTTTTCATTCATAATCTGGAGGTAGCCTTTCTTTGTGGACTTTGTATGTTCTCGTGTCGTCTGTGTTGGATCTCTCCAGGTTCTCTGGCTTCCTTCCACCACCAAAAACATGCAACTTAAGGTGAATTGGTCGCAACAGAAATTGTCCGTAGGTATGAGTGCGAGAGAGGACGGATGTCTATCTTTGTGTAGCCCTGCAATCAGCTGGCAACTTGTCCAGCATCTCGGCCGTAGCCAGCAAGGATTGGCTCCAGCACAATCCGTGACCTTCAACCTGGATGCTGATAGTCTTAGTCTTCAAAGAATACGACTGGCCCCACTAATGGGGAAATTAAGAATTACAAGTCAGTCAAATTAAAGTTTATTGTGCAGGCCATAAGCCATTTTATTTGTAATAATTTTCTGCAGGCCAATTAAAAATGGACCAAACTGCCTGCATACCATAGTTTCATGTACTCAGTGCATGAGTACATGAAAACTAGCTAAGAGAATTCAAGAGCATGGGAGAGGTTGACTTGCTGACTAATGCAGGGCAGGGTGTATTGAAGCGGTCTAACCGGTGACACTGCAAGCCATCAGCTCAGTGTGTAGAAATGAATGGTGTGTGTTTCTGTGTTGATTTGTACACATCACAGTTTACCTGGTAGGTGTATCATTGCTGAAGACATTAATACTTTCTGGTGAGGTCTTGTATAGAATGAACAATGATCTGGTTTATGAGCCACAGTGGATTCCTGATACTCAATTGTTTGACTCACCAACTGCACACTGCACAGTCAAGCTCGAGTTGGGCGACATGCAATGTGTTGTCCAAACGCTGCTATTCTCCAGAACAAGATTTCTTTGTCTGTTGTTTGTCCATGCAGCAGAACATTAACTCTCACCTCATGATGGCTCTTTTTTTATTCACTCATTTTTGTCTTCAGTCACTGTCATGCCTTTTATACTTTCATTTTGAGAAAATTGATTCTTAAGATTGACGGGAGAGGAGTGCTGTTTCTGCAGACCTACTGGCTGTTTGATCTTGCAGGTAGAATGTTCCTGCAGGGCAGACAAAGGAAGAGAAAGGGCCAAAAGTAAAGAGGATGTCTTTTTTTTTCCAGGTAATTTGAGGAGGGAATACCTTGGAGCACGAGTTCTTGCTAATGATGAGAGAGCAGTGAATTGGGGGAGGGAGAATATGGACAAGTGGAGTTGAGCGAGGAGTGTAATTTCCCTCTTGCTACACCTCCTTTATCAGACTGTCACTCATACATCCATGCCTCTGTTCCTCCCTCTGCTTCAGGGTTTAGATGCTTCTGGAGACAACTCACAAGGCCTCTTAATCTTTCTTCAACTTCATTCTGTCATGGCATCTCTGCTGCATGTTCCATTCATGTCTTTTTGTAATGCGTTAGGTAATTGTGTATATATGTTTGTGTGTCCATATATTTATACACACATACTGTGTGTATAAATATACAGTATATATGTACGTCTGTGTGTGTATGTACGTGCATAACATGGGAGAACCTACTAAATGTAGCTGAACAGGTGGATCTTTCGGCCTCATCTTTTACATGAGAAGTTTTAAAACGCGTGCTTTTTTTATGGGGATAAAGGGGTCATTATGGGCTGGTTCGGATCAGCAAGACATGACTGCAACCTGCTCCGAGGCAGGACGGGTTTAATTTGACCCCACATTTTGACACTGACACGGTCACATTATCTCTTAACTGGGTTAGGCATATGATAAAAATTAAAATCACCAAGCCAACAGAGGGAGATGAGAACCCATGGCAATGATTTCCCATTCATACAGAGCCTTATCTTCACACAGCCCAGGTACCAACTCTGTTGATGTGGTTGAGACTGGAACAAAAGTGATAAGAGTTTCTTTGTGCGTGTGTTTACTCGATCTCTATGTGTGTCTGTGCAGAGTCTGGGGCACCTTGAGCCCGGGGCTGGTTCACAGGCGGCACAGCTACATCTAAGTAATAATTTTTTTATTCACATTGTTTTTAAACAGTCATATGCTGCAAAGTTTGCATTTTGTTTGATAAATAACTTAATCAAACAATGAAGTAGTTAGCAGGTTATTTTAGAAAATGGACAACATTGTCAGCAGTCCTTTTAACAGTATGCCAACTCGCAAGTTAGGGTGTGGTGAACATGATCTACTGTCGCAAGACTTGCCACAATATTCGACATGGGCAAAATAAATAAAAAGTTAAACATGCAAGTGCACACCAGGCAGCGTAGAGATGTAGAGACAGTGGGGAATGTAGCAACCAGACCATAAACCCACACACAGGAAGGTGACAAGTGGCTGTCTGTCACGCTTTGATAATGGCGCTGAAAGGAAAATAAATTATTGGGTTTTTATTTACTTCATTGTATCCCAGGGGTGAGTTAGGGGTAAATTTTCTTAAATAGACCAGTTGGCTGCATTAATGCAGTTCAGAATGAGCAACTCAATTTTTAGTGCCGTGTACGTTATATCAAACGAGCAACCACTTTGTTTTGGAAGCTAATGAGCAGCTACGTAAGGAATATTCTAATGATTTTACAATGTTGTCTGTCTTGCATACAAAGACGTGCTACTTTTCTAGGCCTGTGTCTTGTTGGAGATTTTTCTTCAAACAACCACAGAAACAGGATAATGATAGAATAGCATAGTGACTGGCAGATGGAGCGCTCACAGGGAAAATGGGTCAACCCACTGTGTACCGAAGCCACTTAGAGGATTTCTTTTGAACGTGTTTTTAAACAGTCTGAAATTTTACCGCATGCCCCTAGTTTGGACTCCACCCTGCTCTGTGCGCCTTTATGCAGCTTACGCTGTTGTTTTCCAGTCATACTGCCTGGCCTCCCTTTCTATATCACTCTCTAATTAGTTTTCTGACTTAAGTGCTTTTCCTTTTTTCCACCTTACCATCTTTCCTTCTAAAGAACACCTTGCTCTGCCCACCGCATAACCCTTTTTAATAGTTAATGAATAATAAAGTAGTAATTCAAACATTTATTATTAAAAGATCAGTCAAATATTTCCAAAGCAATACCCATTCCTAAATCACCCACTATATTTATGTTGTGGCAGTACAAAAGAAACATCTGGAAGGACTTACCGTCATTCAATCGTGCTGCACTGGTGTAGCTTGGGAGCTCCTCGGTTTGCTTTTTGAGATTTAATACTTCACTTTAGGTGTGGCATGGGTATGAAAAAGGGTTCATCGTCTGGGTGGTGCAATGTCTGAGGAAAACTTTAGGACTCGTGTAATAAACAATAGAGTTCACATTAGTTTTAAACTTGTGTGAATGATTTTGCATACACTTTTCATTCCAGGATTAATTATAGACATAATTCTTCATATCAACTATTTTAAAAATGTAAACGTTTATTGAGATAAGTTTTATGGGTCTATTAGGAGTTGGACACTGATTGAATGTCACGATTACATTTTACGTCATTTATGTGCTACTCATTTTGCATGTCTGTAAAGGATTTGCAATTTACATGGTAAGCAGAGATTTCATTAAGTCCAGATTTATCTTTGCTGGCAAACATGAATGCATTGCACACCACGCTCGGCTGTGACAACTATGAATGCTCATACAAGGCTTCACAGTGAATAGGCCGCCTCTTCCTGCTCTCACCAAGACCGGGAATGATCCAGAAATTGAAATGTGAGCTGGTTTATGCTCTCGTTCTTTCTCTTTCACACAGTTTCTCAGTGATGCCTGCAGGGAGAGAGCGTGATGGAGTTAACAGTTGCTAAAACTAGAATAGTAGGCTGTAGGAGGAGGGGGCCGGGAAAGGGAGAGAATGAGAGAGTGGGCGACCACAGGACGTAGGAATTAGGAATGAAGGAGGTGAGACTTAAGATGAGTGAGGGAGAGTCAACCTACCCCGCCTCTGCTCAGTGAAACCTCCACAGCCAGCCAGGACAGGCAGAGGTCAGCATGAGGTAGAAGAGGGGAGAGAATGAAGAAGAGAAGAGGTGCAGAGCAAACGCGAGGGAGGGGTGTGCGTGAGATGGGCTCTAATGTGAACCAGCTGTAGAAACCTGACACCTCGAGTGGGTTAGAAATGAGAGGTGGAGGAGTGAGAGAGAGAAGGAAAGAAGGGCTCCAGGAAATTACATGGAGGTAAGGATGGAGGGAAGAGGAGGAGGAGGAGGGGGGGGGGGGGGGGGGGGTCCTCGTGGAGCAAAACAAAGAGTCCCATAGATAAATTTGGCTGCAGAATCTCTTCTGAGTTGTTTGTGAAAGTGGGTCCGAGCATTTGTCTGTTAAGGTGTCCGTATACTTTCTTCTGTGTGCAAATTCTTCATTGTTTTTGGTAGAGCCTCAGTAAGGTTGTCGGACGACTCTCAGGGCCTTCTGTGTTGTATTCTCTGTCACTGGTTGTTCTCTGAGTGAGACACCACTCCCTGACAATAATGGGAATCATGCATGGCCTTGTCTTTTTGCTTCAGGCTTCAGTGATACAACCAGTGGCTGGTTTTTGAAAAAACAGTCATGTTGCTTTTTGTCATCTGTCAATACTTGCTAGATACTAGTGATCAAATTTAATATTGCTTAGGCATTTTCCCCTCTTCAACAAAACTATTAATCCTTCATGCTCAACTCAAATTATCAGGCAAGTACTCGAAGCAAAGCACAAGATGCAGGTTTCCTACTGTAATCTGGGTCTTTTAATATATTAATATTTCCCATAATGTTAACAGTGAAAATGTGTGAAATATTCCCAGTGAAACGTTAACCTGGACACGGTGTTCTTTGTGTGACAGCCGACCAATGTGATGCATGTCACCGGGCAGAGGGTTGTGTTATTACTCCTCAGAGGTTGTCCAGGAGAAAAAGAGCAGTCCTCAGTCCCAGGACGGCCGTCTTGTTGCGATATCATGGTCAAGCTGTGTTTGTGTTTAGAGTGAGGATGGTGGGAGGGATGGTGTGTGTGTGTGTGTGACCGACATGCTGATACAGGGAAAGAAACAGGAAGGAGGGAGGGTGGCCGTGTCGTATCTGACAGAGCTGAGGTGGAGAGGCATGAAGTCATTTCTTTGAAGGTGATGCGTCACTAATCCATTTTGCTTATCTGTTTACCAGAAAAAAAATTTTTTTCCGTGTAATACTTTAGTTTCAAATATAATATTCTACCTTTGTTTGCTGTCTTGAATTTTTTTTTTTTTTTTTTTTATAATTTCATGTCACAGTTAGCGATCAATTTGTGACTATTTTGATCAGTGACATTGGTGTCATTCTGGAAGACAAAATTATTAATAGAAAACACATTGACTTGTGTCATGGTTTGGATATGCAACGACGAGTTGCAAATAGAATAAGTGGAGCACTTTCATCAGCCAGTGCTGCGGCACATGCAGCAACAACCTGAGTGGAGAAATGACAACAATTTAGATTAGGGGAAATCACTGTTCAAGAGCTTGATTGATCTCTTGCTCCGTGCTTCACCATTCATTTGTGTGTCTGTGTGTGTAACCAGGTGTGCACCAGGCTTTCTTGGTGAGTACTGCCACCATAAGGACCCATGCCAACCTGGCTTCTGCCTGAATGGAGGGAACTGCTCTGTGTCTATGTCTGCTGGTATACCTGTACCAAGCAGTGCCATCTGCACCTGCCCTCTTGGCTTTACAGGACAGCACTGCCAAACTCCCCAGAACTCCACATGTTATCCCCACAATCCTTGTGCCAACAAAGGTGTCTGCACCCTCCTCTCCCTCGACAAGTACAAGTGTGAATGCGCCAGAGGATGGACAGGTTAGATTATTTTTAAGCTTGTTTAAGTGAAGGGGAGTAATGTTTATCACAAGAATGTCTTTATTATCTTTATGCGTTTATTTCATCATCCTGTCATTCAAACAATCAAAATGTGTGCAGCCATGGTACATTGGTTACAGATGTGCTAACTGGAAATATACATTTTGTATTCATAGCTGTCTCTAACTTAAAGTTCTTCGTCATCTTAAATCTCAGGAATGCGGTGCGAGTACGAGGATAGCTGTCTGTCAAGTCCCTGCGCCAATTCTGGGACTTGCAGCTCTTTGTCTGGTGCTACCTACAAGTGTACGTGTCCTCCTGGCTATACAGGTCCTCGCTGTCTAAACGACACAAATGAATGTGTTGCCACACCTTCTATATGCCAGAATGAAGGAGTGTGCCTCAACACACCTGGCTCTTACAAGTAAGTTTTCAGTTCATGGAAATAAATGTATCTGAGAATACTGGGATACACCTCTAATAAAAAGTTGCTATGTCAGGACCGAATCATATGAACTGTTGTCACTGCAGGTGCATCTGTGCGCCGGGGTTCACGGGAAAGCACTGTGAAAGCTCATACATCCCTTGCTCACCTTCACCCTGCCTAAATGGTGGCACATGCCACCAGAACTCTGAAATCAGCTACTCTTGCCATTGCCTCCCAGGTAAAAGAATTCAAATTCCAAAGTGTTTATTCAATTTTAAAAGTATAATGCAAACCAAAAAAAAAATCCTACCCAACGACTTTTAGTATTAACAGTGGAAATGCGAGAGGGCAGAAAATTAAAATGAGCATTTAATAAAGAGCAGAAAGGCTGAGATGACAGATTTGTATCTGTCAAATGTAGCTTTGAGTCTCTATGTTGTAACATCATGTTTGATGTGCAAACAGAGCAATTCTGTTGCTACCGAGGCACGGCCAGCGACAACAAACGCATGCGGGGCTGCCGTTACACCAAGGATCTAACACAATATTGATACACACCATTGAATATCATTCATGAATATCAAGCTTATGCATTTTGTATTTTAATTCATGGCTTCTCCATTGAGCCCGTCACTAAGGCAATAAACCATTAATCACTTTCGTGTGTTTCAGGCTTCAATGGGACAAACTGTGAAAACAACATTGATGACTGTCCCGGTCATCAGTGTGCTAATGGAGGAACCTGTATGGATGGAGTCAACACCTACAACTGCCAGTGCCCTCCAGAGTGGACCGGTGAGGACATTGTGTGACTATTGCTACGAGTTGATCTGTGCCTTTAAAATTTCAGACGTGTTGAAAGGAAGCATTGAAAAAGTTTGTTATTGTGTGCCAGATATGATTTTGGTTTGTTTCCAAGTATTTTTCTGTATTTCCTATGTCTAAGTACTTCACACTAGGTGTTCTTGCCAACATAGTTATGAGGCAAACAGTCATATGTGAGCTTCCTGTCGGAATTTATGTCGCACTCATCAAACAAAACCAACACGGTATCTCCTTAACGATAACAATATACAATGTTAAGAAATAAAATGGCTACATTTTTTTCCCCTACCAAAAGCACAGCTATATTGTAACATGATGCGAGTACCATTATTATTTCGTTCTCTTTTCTCTCTCCAGGCCAGCATTGCACAGAGGATGTGAATGAGTGTCGCTTGCAGCCAAACACTTGTCAGAACGGCGGTACCTGCAGCAACCTGATCGGCAGCTATGTCTGTGTGTGCGTTAACGGTTGGAGTGGACCCGACTGCTCGGAGAACATCGATGACTGTGCTACAGCTGCCTGCAGCCCTGGGTCTACGTGCATCGACCGCGTTGCGTCCTTCGTCTGTCTCTGCCCCCACGGAAAAACAGGTAGTCAATTTCCAAGAAAGCGTTTCTACTTTAATACCAAATGGTAAAATGCATCATGCAAAGGAACGAATAATGTGATCAAGCCTTATAGTACTTCCTACTAGATACTATATCTCTGTTCCCAACTGAAGGAAAAAGAGCGATAAAGGAAAACGGTTGGGGAAAAGGGATTGGATGTAATGTTTGTCAAACACACCACAGGATATTACCAGCCTGAGGGTTACTCACACATTCTTAGATTCAGATCAAGACTTGCCCTAATTAACATTTTCCTCAGTAGAAAATGGTCATTGAGTTTGCTTTTCTTTATATAGTGTGGTGTTGTAGATTCTCTGGGGGCATTTTAGGTCCTGGAGCTCTCATCAGGTTTTTTCTCTCATTCTTTTTTTAACATGGTGTTATTTTCAGGTCTGCTCTGCCATAGAGACGATGCCTGTATCAGTAACCCTTGTAGGGAGGGCTCTCAGTGCGACACTAACCCCATTAGTGGCATGTTCAACTGCAACTGCCCCCCTGGATATGTAGGAAGCACCTGCAACATTGACAGAGACGAATGCAGTATTGGTGAGAAATAGAAAGTTCTAAATACAAATTATTATCTTTGCCAGGCCTCTGATCTGATACGGTTTCATCCATCCCAATGTCTTCCTCAGGTACCAACCCTTGTGAGCATGGTGGTCAGTGTGTGAACACTGATGGCTCCTTCACCTGTAACTGTGTCAGGGGTTATGCTGGCCCACGGTGTGAGCAAGATGTTAACGAGTGTGCCTCAAACCCCTGCCAAAACGATGGCACCTGTCTGGACCGCATTGGAGACTACACCTGTATCTGCATGCCTGGTAAATCTCTTGATTAGTTATAAAATACCTTACATTGTAATCAGTTTGTATCAATCATTGTTATCTAGATAATCTTTAAAAAATCTGGTTATTTTTAATCCGTTTGTTTTTAAATTAGAAGGCACTCTTTGAGGGCTACCAAATCTACAGTATTACACGAGGTGTTATTTAAATGTAAAAAGCTGATGGACATTATTTTATGATTTTTAGTGCAGTGGTTGTGCATAAGAAGATGACATGAAATGTTAAAAAAAATATTAGTTCTGGTTGTTCTGAGCGTGGTCATTCTGGATGCTGGTTGTGATTCCAGATGAGGCTCAAGAGAAGCGAGTCATTCAAAACATGCGATATGAAAATAATGTTCTGGGGCCATGTTTCTACATTTAATAAAAGAATAAATGATTCAAATGACATGTGTCTCTTGTCATGCATACAGGATTTGAGGGGATTCATTGTGAGATAGAGGTGAACGAGTGTCTCAGCTCCCCCTGTCTGAACCAGGGTAAATGTCTGGACCAGGTCAGCCGCTTCGCCTGCGAGTGCCCAGCAGGTTGGTTACACACGTTGCTGCGGTGTTTCTCCGTCTCCAGTATCCATCTATCAGAGTGAAAATGAATGGTGTAGCTCAAGTATAGAGTTTCAAACTGGTTTTTGATTAATTGGTTTGTTTATTTTCCATTGTGTTGCTTTGTTTGCATTTAAGGCTTCAGTGGTGAAATGTGCCAGATAGACATCGATGAGTGTTCCAGTACACCCTGTTTGAATGGGGCCAAGTGTATCGACCGACCCAATGGATACGATTGTGAATGTGCTGAAGGTAAAGGGAAATAAACGTGTTTAGTTGAAATTAAAAGTTTACTGTTGAACAGGTGAAATGAAATGGAGAAGAAAAAAAAAAAGTGAAATAGTCACAATGCATTGGTATTTGGCATTGGTCATTTTTATGAGATGACGTGTCCTTCCCCAGGCTTCACGGGTCTTCTTTGTGAGGAGAACATCAATGACTGCGTGCCAGAGCCATGCCATCACGGTGTGTGTAAAGATGGCATCGCCACCTTCTCGTGCGAGTGCTATCCTGGATACATCGGCTCCATCTGTAATATCCAGGTGAAGGAGTGCCACAGCAACCCTTGTCAGAACCGGGGACGATGCATCGACCTTGTCAATGCCTATCAATGTAACTGCCCATCAGGGACCACAGGTAGACATTTGATGCACTACAGAAATCATTAACTGTGAAAAAACGTTCTGAATTTCACTGAATCTAAGTGGTAAACATTAATGCTACTACGGTAACTAATTACTGCAATGTAGTAGTTAATTGTTCATTAGTGTTTCCTTTAAAATGTATTTAATGTATAAAATGTTGATTTGGTCAAATGTTCTGTCAGTGTTGTACCTTTTTATACATTTCTGGATTCCTATTAACGTGTAAGTTACATTTACTGTTTTAGTTGTTAATGCTTGAGCTGCCTTTAATCACTCTCTCTATTTGGTAATTTAGTAAGGTAGGAAATTCCATAGTTACAGAAAATTGAAATGATGAAATCAAAGCCATTTTCAGTAAATGTACTCCGCCTGATATGTAGAGCATCCTGTGTAACTACTGACGTACTGTGAATTGGACACTCCTCCGTGTGAGCGTAACAGTAGCAGGTCTTTGTTGAATAGCGCTACCCGATGTGGATTAGGCTCCGTTTGGTATATTGTACCACCTGAGGCCTCTTACTGAAGTCTGGTATGACCTTACCCAAAACTGGCATCAGGTGACTGTCAGGTCTTCCTCTCCGTTTTACCTTGATCTTTGTCTAGTTTTCTCCTTGCTTTTCTCCAGTTTTAGCAGCGATGTCTCATAGAATCATGGATATTCTCATTTTATCTAGACTCCAGTTGTAGAAGCCCTCTTCTGGATTTCTCACTTTTTGCTAAACTTTGCTTTTGTGGAGTCTTACTCCCTCTGTTGGTGAGTCGGTTAATTGTCACATTTGGTAACCGCCACCGGAGTAGCATCGCCCCCCCCCCCCCCCCACTCATGTCAACCAAAAGGGATGTGATGGAGTTTCTGTGAAATGCTGCTTTCAGTCTCAGTAAACATACAGTCAGTTAAAATGTTTATTGTACAGCATGACCATTGTCTTTCCAAATGAGTTTGTCATGGATGGTTTTTCCTCATTAGGGGTGAATTGTGAGATCAATGAGGATGACTGTGCCAGCAACCCCTGTGAATACGGAGAGTGCCAGGATGGTATTAACGAGTATAAATGTGTGTGCGTCCCGGGATACACAGGTACGTTTCTAGATTAAAATTTTAGATGATGAAAATGGGGAAATAATCAAGAATTTCACCAATATTAGGACGCTGTTGCTGAAATAATACAATAAACAACTAATTTCTTTGTTGTTTTGTTCTATGAAAGGAGTCAAATGTGAGGTGGAGATCAACGAGTGTCTCTCAAACCCCTGCCTGAGTGGGGGAACCTGCGTGAATAAGGTCAACGGGTTCCAGTGCCAGTGTCCACCCAGCACTCACGGTCCTTTGTGCCTTTCTGGGACAGACCACTGTGCTCCTCAGCCCTGTGTGCATGGAGAATGCATAGAACAGCAACATGGGTACTTAAAGCTTGTACTGTGTATATTATGAGGTTCATTTGTCGTCATCTTTTCCAATTGTGAATATAGGTTTAGGATGCATTAGATACAGCATTTTTAATTGAGTTTAAATGATCCAAAACAAACATTTTGACCAACAGCAAATTATTTTTTCATTATTTTATTTTATTTTTTACAAAGCTGTGGAGGCACTTTAGTTTATTTCAGTTTCCAGAGTTGTCTCGACATTGAAGCCCGGTGCCACCACAACTACTTGTGTATATTATAGTCTATGTAGTGGCTATTGTTGAAATGTTGCAACTAATGATTACTATATAAATAATGCCACATGTTGTTAATCAAGTGTTCCGTTTTTCTCAAGGTACCACTGCGTTTGTAAAGCTGGCTGGGTGGGACAACACTGTGAGCAGGAAAAGGATGAATGCCAGCCCAATCTGTGCCAGAACGGTGGCACCTGTGTGGACCGACACAATGGCTACACCTGTCTGTGCCAACCTGGATTTAGAGGTAATGGGAATAATTCATTTAACTTAATCAATAGAAGAAACAGCACCTATCTTTAAATCTACCGTCCTCTCTTATTAGGTGTGAACTGTGAGAGAAACGTTGATGAATGTGCATCCGGGCCGTGTCTGAACCAAGGCTTCTGTATCGATGAGGTGAACAGTTACACCTGCCAGTGTAGTCCACCTTTCACAGGTTAGTGATGTCGAGTTCCCGCCGCGACATTCACTAACATGCGACGGCAAACGTTACAGCATCCGGCTGACTATTAACGATTTTCCTTGACTTTTGTTTTCTCATAAAAAAAACAAATGTGTGATAGGTAAACACTGCGAGGTGGAACAGATACCTTGTGCCTCTCACCCATGTAAAAGGGGAGGAGTCTGCCACCCATCTCCAGACTACACCTCTTACACCTGTCATTGTGCAGTAGGTTGGCAAGGTACGTGCCCATGGGAGCGATGTGACATTGTGCTTCTGTGTTAATGCTGAACTAATACCGTTTTAGCTGAACTAATACCGTTTTATTGGTTCACCAATGTGAAGGTGCCCACTGTAATGAGGACGTGAATGAGTGCAAGAAGAACCCTTGCAAAAACGGTGGTCGCTGCATTAACAGCGAAGGCAGCTACAGGTGTACGTGTCAAAACGGATACAGCGGGCACAACTGTCAGACCAACATAGACGACTGCTCACCTAGTGAGTTTCACTGATTTATGTTTTGCTGCATGCACACAATGCACCTCTGCATTTATGATGCCTATGCAATACTTGATTTCCTGATAGGAAACGGAATGCCTGTGGAAATCCCCTAAATATGTCTTGCTAAAACAAAAGGAGCTTCTTGTTAATATCAGGCTGCCATTTAGATATGTTTATACATTAACGTCTGTTAATCTGTTAGACCCATGCCTGAATGGAGGCTCGTGTGTGGATGCCATTGGGAGCTTCTCCTGCGTCTGCCGCCCAGGCTTTGAAGGGAGGCACTGTGAGACCGAGGTAGACGAGTGTGCGAGCCAGCCGTGCAGGAACGGTGCAAAATGCAAGGACTATGTCGACAGTTTTGTTTGTCAGTGCCAACCTGGCTTTGATGGAATCCAGTGTGAACACAACATCCTGGAATGCACCGAGAGGTGAGACAAAATAATTTAATCGCGCATTATTTTTTGTCCTCTTCCTTTGTGTTGTTATGAATTTGGTGAAAGAAGACACGAGCTTAAACTTGAGGCTTTTATTTTTATTCTCTTTTATCACAGCTCTTGTCTGAATAATGGGACTTGTGTCGATGACATCAACACCTTCTCTTGCCATTGCCGACCTGGTTTTTATGGGGTGTTCTGTGAGTACGAGAAGAATGAGTGTGACTCTCAGCCCTGTAAGAACGGAGGCACCTGCACTGACGGCCTGGGCAACTACCGCTGCACCTGCCCCGTAGGATACAATGGATACAACTGCCAGGTAAAGCACCTTGTGTAATTGAGTTTGACAACCATGAAGCAAGTTTACGATTTGCTTTTATTAGATGAACCCATCCCACGTTGAAACTCAAAGGGGGCTGAATGAGGGTCTGTTCTTCTCATCTGCAAAACACTTGCAGCTAATGGAAGTTATCTCTGCTCCATCTCGTTTCTTTGCAGAACTATGTAAACCTTTGCAGCCAGGTTCGCTGTCACAACGGCGGCTCCTGCTCCCAGACAGCGGCGACCTCATGGACCTGCCACTGTGCGGTGGGGTGGACAGGACGTTACTGTGATGTCCCTGCTATGTCCTGCCATGACATCGCTGCTAGGGACGGTGAGCAATCATTTCCTTTTATCGCTGCATCTCCGTAATTGACATTATTTGTGATTGGAGAGAGTTTTTATGCTGTTTTTATGCACTTCATGTAGTCCTTTGTCCATATTGTTACGGTAGAAGCATGATCCTTGAGAAGCAGCATTTTGTTTGTGTACTTGTGTGCAAATTTAAATTTAAGCTCAGAGACTGTCAGCACAATGTCGACAGTTGCATCTTTACTGAACAAACATTTAAATGTTGTCCACTTGCAAAGACTATTTGATTAATCTCATCAGAAGTCTTGAAATGGTCAGGAACTGTACGTTCTCATTTTCCGTTGAACATGCACATCTCTTTTGTCAAATCGCTGTAGGTGTGGAAGTGGAAAATGTGTGCAAGAACGCAGGTCGTTGTTTGAATATGGGTAATTCCCACAAGTGCGAGTGTCAGCCAGGATACACGGGCAGCTACTGTGAAGAGATGGTTGATGAGTGCAAGTCAAACCCTTGCCGCAACGGAGCTACATGCAAGGACTATCAGGGCACATACGAGTGTCTGGTAAGTAAATTCATTCATTCAGTGTCGGCAGCAACAACACCATGAGCTGACCTGTCTCTTGTTGCTTTGCTGCAGTGTAAACCAGGCTACCAGGGGGTGAACTGTGAATATGATGTTGATGAATGCCACTCCAAACCCTGCCTCCACGGTGGGACGTGCATCAACCTCATCAACCGCTTCACTTGTGCCTGCCCACCTGGGACGCATGGTAAATTTGCATGCTGCATTAAAAACCGAGTTCCCGATCTGTGTTGAATCGTATGACTTTATAAATGCGTTGGCATCTTTTATCTGCTCACCAGGGCTCCAGTGTGAAGTGAACGTGGATGATTGCGCCCCCAAACAAGGCTCCTGGGAACCACGCTGTTTGAACGGAGGGCAGTGTGTTGACGGTGTGGGGCGTTACACGTGCACTTGCCCTCCAGGATTTGTTGGTGAACACTGCGAGGGCGATCTCAATGAATGTCTGTCCGGCCCATGCCACTCCACCGGTAGCCTCGACTGTGTGCAGCTGGTCAACGATTACCAGTGTCGCTGTCGCCTTGGATACACGGGTACATTTGTATTCGATGCACAAAGCCTCACAGCAGTCTCCGGTTAAATAATTTAGCATGTTAGAAAGCCAGAAGCATATGAGTTTATTTTAATTTCTTTTTTTTTTTTACCTTGCACAGGTCGTCATTGTGAGTCCATGGTGGATTTGTGTCTGTCTAAGCCTTGCCACAATGGTGGTTTCTGCTCTTTGAACATGAGCTCAGTACATGGCTACACGTGCTCCTGCCCACTTGTAAGTTTCTTTAATGTTGGCCCTCCTTGGGTATCATACATTAACTTGGTTTGAATGACTCCGACTCTTTTTCTGTTACTTGTCTCACATCCAGGGGCTTTTAATGCCCTGCAGAAATTTGTACATAACCGATAGCAATTCAACAGAATACATTTTCAATGTGTTTCTGATTCATCTTATTCTCAGAGGGTAATTGCTCTGTTGTAAGCTGTGTCCTGACCTGACCTTTTTAAAATATATATACCGGTATGTATATATATTTCCCTGTTGCTCAGTGCTTAAGCAGCAAAAAATATAAATGGTCTGGTCTGATTGCAACTTTCTAGGTTTGTTTGTTCAGGGTGAACAAACAAACCTGTATGTTTACTGTACTTGCCTTATTTGTAAGTAGAGTAAATGTTCTAAGGGACTGCAAATAATTATGACAATAAAGGCATGGCACTGTTCTCCTTTTATTTACTCCCGTACTAGAAAATCAATCCCCAGTAAAATGCATGTTTGTTTTTTCTCCACTAACATCTTGCTCCCTCTCTTGTTCTCATTGTTGCTTCAGAAGGCCACGCCATGGCTAAGGTATAGTAGGCAAGCAGCAGGTTACAGTAGTGTGGAGAACCGCTATGTACATTATTTATGGTCTGGCTGCTGCAAAAACCTGCAGACCCTTTCTACATACAAAGCCTTACTTTAGAAATGAGTACATTGTTCATACACTTCAGCAACATTTTTTTTTTTTTTTTAGGGTTATACTGGGTTCAGCTGTGGTGAAACTGAAGGCTATGGTTGTGCAAAGCTACGTTGCCAGAACGGTGGGCACTGTGTGGAGTCCACAGCCAAAGACTCGTCCAACCCGTACCAGTACATCTGCCGCTGCCCCGCAAACTTCTTCGGACGGTACTGTGAAAATAAACGACCCAGATCCGGCCCTCCAATCTGCCCCTACTTGCAATGTGAGCGGCATTCAGGCGATAAAGTGTGCGACAGCCAGTGCAACAACCATGAATGCCAATGGGATGGAGGAGACTGCTCGCTCAACTGGCAGCAGCCATGGTTTAACTGCACTGCCAATGTTGCTTGCTGGGATCTATTTAAGAATGGACAGTGCAACAAAGAGTGTGACAATGCTGGCTGCCTCTTTGATGGCTTTGAGTGCGACACGTCCCGACCGGCCACCTGCAAGTACGTGACCTTCCCATAATTTTAGTCTTATCCGTTGCTTTTGTCTACAAGTTCAAAAAGACGTGAAGCCAACTCACTGGACACTCATCATCCTTGTATTGTTCTACATTTTCAGGTATGGTGGATACTGTGCAGACCACTATGGGAACGGTATCTGTGACCAGAGCTGCCACACGGAGGCTTGCGGCTGGGATGGTCTGGACTGCTCTGCTGACACTCAACCCCAAAAGGTGCTTGGCACTTTGGTTATTGTGGTTCGGCTGCAGCCAAAGGAGCTACTCGGAGACTTGAGGGGCTTCTTGTGGGCCCTGGGAGCTCTGCTGCGGACAAACCTGCAAGTGAAGCTGGATAAAAATAAGGAGCCCATGGTGCACCCTTACTATGGCGAGGATGACGAATATGAACAACATGTTAAGAGGAGTAGAAACAAGCGGGAGCTTGAGAAAGAGGTTATTGGGTAAGGAATGTTGCATTATTTAGCATCTTTCATTCTTTGATATGATACTCGGTTATTTTAAATAAAACATGAAATAATTTTTATCTTGTTTTATGTTCCACGTTTGTCTTTGCAGGTCTGTGGTCTATCTGGAGATCGATAATCGCGAATGTTTCCAGAGGTCTTCCGAGTGTTTCTCCAACATTGATGAAGCTGCCTCCTTCATTGCAGCAGCGCACATCAAGGCTGAACTTCCTTACCCTCTAGTGTCTGTAAACAGCCGTAAGTCATTTGTTTGATTGTGGACTGTAAATTGGGTCTGTTGAGTTAAAAAAAAAAAAAAAAAGAACTTGAAGAAAAACTTGGACATTTCTCTGTATCCTCCAGGTTACATGACGGATGAAGAAGAGACACCGATTTTACCATACCTGGTGGGAGTGGCAGTGGTTATTATTCTGCTTATCTTGGTGCTTGGCATGCTGGCAGCCAAAAGGAAGCATAAACATGGTGTCCTGTGGCTGCCTGATGGATTCCTGCCCAGTAAAAATGACAAGAGGAGAGAGCCTGTTGGACAAGATGACTTTGACATGAAGTGAGTTCATTTTCAAGATGATGGCGAGTACTGGGTGAGAGTACTGTTGTCTCTGTTAACTCTCTCTCCCCCTGTATCAGGAATTTCAAGACACAGGATGGAACAATGATGGATGGAGGTCAGAGATGGCCGGAAGATGAGGTCCCCAGCAAAAAGCCTCGAGTGAGTGATTTAAGAAGGAAATAATTTCCCCAAATAAAGATGAAGGATGCAAACCGTTTAAATTAAGCAGGAAAGCGATCATCAGGAAATTGGGTTTGGATGTCATTTAAAGTTTTGTTGTGTTTTACAGATGGAAGGCAAACCATTGCTGCCCATTTCAATGGATGGAAGTGTTGACCGAAGGGAGTGGACCCTGCAGCATCGCAAGGCTGCTGACATTACCCTAACCCCCCCACAGGCCGACCTGGATGTTGACTGTCTGGATGTTAATGTCAAGGGACCTGGTGAGAAAATAAAAACTGCTGCTTTAACATCCAAATAAAAATAAGCATCTTTACTTTTAACACTGAATTTCTCCAACCCTCAGATGGCTTCACCCCGCTGATGTTGGCATCGCTTCGTAATGGTGGGGGCCCCGACTGCAGCCTACATGGGGAAGAGGAGGAGGAGAGTGGGGGCGATGAACCAGGACCAAGTGTCATTTTAGACCTGATCTCTCAGGGTGCTTCGTTGATGGCTCAGACTGACAGAACAGGAGAAACGGCGCTCCACTTGGCCGCTCGCTACGCCAGGGCTGACGCTGCTAAGAGACTCCTGGATTCTGGAGCCGATCCCAACGCCCACGACAATATGGGAAGGACCCCGTTACATGCTGCAGTGGCGGCTGATGCCCAGGGAGTCTTCCAGGTGAGACGACAACTAAAAGTGTTTTCAGTAGTACATGGATGAACAGATAATTACTTATTAAATCTCGATCTTTATCATCTGTAATGTTTTTCCTCTTTCAGATTCTAATCCGTAATCGTGCAACAGAACTGGATGCGCGAATGAATGACGGCACTACTCCACTGATCCTGGCTGCTAGGCTAGCTGTGGAGGGTATGGTGGAAGAGCTGATCCACTGCCATGCGGACATCAATGCAGTCGATGACCATGGTCAGCAATGCTATACTTATATTTTCATTATTGCTCATATTGAAACGGCAAGACTACTATGAGGAACAATACTACAAGTAGTTAATACTCAAAAATGCTGCCAAGCTTGTTTCAGTCAGTAATTTTTGTCTTTTGTCTTGTCATTTTAGGCAAATCCTCTCTGCACTGGGCAGCTGCAGTAAATAACGTGGAGGCGACTCTTGTGCTTTTGAAGAATGGAGCCAACCGGGATATGCAGGACAACAAGGTTGGTGTTAGAAAAAAAACTTTAAGCTAAATCCGTACAAGTCCAGCGTGTAGCGCTGATGATGAGATTTTCTTTGCATTAAACCCTCGAGCAGTTATCATTTCCACTTCAGTTTTCATGCACCACCTTGTTAAAGCTCAAGAGTAACTGAGAAAAATGCATCACAAAAATCTGCACTTTCCAATTACCGGTACATTAAAATAACCGGTACTTCATTATGTATAGGTATGTGTAAGTAATGTGTAAACTACATTCTATTTAATATCATTATGTTCCACACAGACTGACATTATAATTATATTCTACGCTTCTTCTAGGAGGAGACTCCACTTTTTCTTGCAGCCAGAGAAGGGAGCTTTGAAGCGGCTCAGGTCCTCCTCGATCACTACTCGAACCGTGACATCACTGATCATCTGGATCGGTTGCCCCGTGATACGGCCCAAGAGCGTATGCATCATGACATCGTGCGCCTGCTGGACCAGTACAATTTGGTTCACAGTCCGCACAACGGTCCCAACCACATGGGTGGAGGAGGAAACGCCTCCGTAATGTGCGGGGCCAATGGAGCGGGCTTCATCGGGATGCGTGCCGGGCCACAGGGGAAAAAGAGCAGGCGAGGCGGGGGTGGCTCCAAAGTAGGTGGCGTTGGCGGGGCAGCTAAAGACGTGAAAGACATGAAGGCAAAGAGAAGAAAGAAGCCCGCTGGAGGAGAGGGGCAAAATGTGGGTACGGGAGTGGGAGGAGGAAGTGGCGGAAGTGCAGGTGCTAATGCAAATGGAGTCAAGGCAGCAGGAGCAGGACAGGAGAGCTCGGTCACCATGTCACCGGTCGACTCGCTGGAATCACCACATTCCTACACGGGTGACGTGCCCACCACGGTCTCGACCACAGCGAACTCCCCTCCCCTCTTAAGCAGCCCGACCTCCAGACCTATGCTGCCCCCCGTCAGCCACATGCTGGGACAGCAGCAGGGCTGGGTGGGCATGACCAAGCATGGCTACGGCGGCCACATGTTTGGCCTCGTGCCACACCAGATGGGGGGATCTCACCCCGGCATGGGACAACGCCACAGCCAAGGCCCTTTGCTGACTCCCATGAATGTAACCATGAGCAGAGAGCAACTTCCGCCCATCGTCACGTTCCAGATGATGGCCCCAGGAGGGGGTCAGGCCATCCTAAAGCAGCCTCAGCCGGGGCAGGTTCAGGTCGCACAGTCCCAGGGCCAGAGCCAGAATCAAGGCCGCTCCCAGCAGGGGCCGGGGCACCTCCATTGTTCCCCGAGTATGATGTACCAGATGCCTGAGCAGATGAGCGTGGCGCATGGGCACCCCCACAGCGTGCAACACACCCACGCCGTCAACCACGGAGGGATCGAGGCTCAGTCCCGCCCCCTTGCATCATATCCACCCATGAAGAGCCCCGTCGATAAATACCCCACGCCACCCTCCCAGCACAGTTACACCACCGCTGGTTCAGAGGGCACCACCCCCGGCCATTCGGCCCACCCGCCCAGTGAGCACCCATATCTTACCCCTTCGCCGGAGTCCCCAGACCCTTGGTCGTCCTCTTCGCCACACTCCAACTCAGACTGGTCTGATGTCACGACCAGCCCCACCCCTCTGGGGAACACTCACCATGCACTGCCATCTTCCCACCACACACACATTCCAGAGCAGGTGCAGCTGCAGCCGCAGCCGCAGCCGATGCAGCAGGCCTCTCAGCAGCCTCAGCTTGGAAACATGAAAGTTTTTGCATAGGCCAACTTGAGGAAAACACAATCAGACAAGACTATGGGGTTCTGTGTCGTTGCGTAACAACACATAGTAACTCTCTCAATGGATTCGTCACTTGTTAAGTCTTTGGTCGTTGTTCGAATAATTGGTCAATCCCCTTTTTTATACGTTTTATTTTCCTTCTTTTGCACTTAAGACACCTGTAAAGTTTTTACTATACTGTTGAGTATTATTGAGAAGAGAGCAAGAGTTCTCTTTACCGAAAAAGCGTGGTCAGCTTGCCCGGTCTGTCACGAGCTAAAATCAGTTTTCCATGTTGCGCCTTCGATCACAGTGGGACCATCCTGTGCTCGCCGTCACCAGTCAAGACTTCTTCTCAGCTGTTGGCACTCGAACACAAATGTTTTCTTTGAGCTGCCGATTAGACGGTGGCCAGCTGGTGCTGCATCAGAAAAAGGCCTGTGATGGACACCGAGACTGGAGAGAGAGCCCTCTGTGTTATATTGTTATATTATATTGCGTATTTTGGAGGACTTAATCGCTTCATTCTTCTATATGCTATCTTTATTATTTGTTTAAAGTGATAAACCTGCCAATACTAACTCCAGGAACCCATTCATATGTTTTGTATACAATGGGTGATATTCAGATGATGCTTTTAGCAGAGCTCCTTAGCTTTTGGCTTTTTCCTCTTTTGTACTACATTTTAATCTGCTAAAGGGGGGATTTAATGAATGCCGTTGGATGACTAGACAAACACCAAGTAACGTACAAAATGAATACAAACGCACACAGAGGCATCTCGTGACTAAATGGCTTTAAACTTCTGCAAACAAGAGTTTGTGTTGAATGTTTTTTTTGCGTTGACCATGACTGGTAAATTCCCATCCAACATAAAAACACAGGGCATCCATGAAATGCAGTTTTTTTCCTGCACAATGTGTAGCGTGAAATGACTGTTACCATGTATTGAACGTAGTTGCTGTTACAGAAATACAGGATGTAAGAGTTGATTTGAAAACCAAGCCAGAGTTTTTTTGTTTGAGGGATTCATTCAGAGGCTTGATCGTTATGCAAATGCATGCATCAGTAATAGATTGTTGTATGGTGAGATGTACATAGACTTGCAGCACATTCTGCTGATTACTGAGCTCAATTTGGCAAAGATGTGACAGTTTGTTTGTTTTTTTATATGAATTTTGTTCGCACTTCTTGATTGATTCTGAATGTTACAGCTGTGCATGTTTTTACCCTCTTGAAATATTTTCTATTCCGAAATCATTTAACCAGTTTTGCCTTTTGCTGAACTACAATCAGTGTATCTGTGCACCTTTTTTAAATTCATTCATTCATAAACCAAACCTGGAGGATATCATTGAGGTTTAATAGTCTTTTTTTTTTTTTGTCTTCAAGTTGATGTCAAACATAGCTTTGCGTGACTGCTCTACAGACAATCATTCACTGTTTTATTTTTGAGATTTGAAAAAACCATCAGTGTCTCTGAGACATTCATTTTCAGCTGCCAAACATTTTATACATTGACTTTTGTTTTGATGTATTAAAAACTTTATTTAAATTAGACACGTCTTACACCTCTCCAACATCAACAAAATATATTTTGCTTTTAATTATTACTAATAGTGTCTTAGTGAACAAATCAGATTTCAGAAATATTCCCAGTACTTTGTCTGTGTACTTGAGTTCCCTGTAGTTTCACAGAACACAATACTGTGCATTGAAGTGGCAGCCAGAATTTTAGAGTAAGGCCGATTCTGTTCATATGTAAGGTCTTCTGTCCATGTTCTGTTTTTTATTGTACTTTCTATATTAACCCAATAGCCTGTAATATACATGCTATATGAAGTAGTTGTCATTATGTATAAGTTAGAAAACTACAACTGATGACAAATAAATTGTCTGTTTCCAAAAACCAAATGATCAACGATATGTGCTTTATTAAAATAAAGTTCGGCTTGTATAGCTTTTTTTGTACACGTCTTTATTTTTTTAATGTGAGATGGGGCTGGTGGAAACAGTTTCATGCTGGTTTCACATGGAATTTGCCGTGAGTGTACAATTCATGCAGATGCAGACTTTGTCTAAGAATGGCAATAACTACGTTACTCCAGGCGCTACTGTACGAGTCGGTAACTTAAGTCATTTAAAACAAATATTATCTTAATATTTGTGTAATGTTCCTGCGCTGCTGTTATGAACTTTGGAAAGTCCACGTTGTACTGTACAAACTATTTAAAACAAATATCTCACCATATTGGGGCCTTTTTGAAACAAATTTAAAACTGTTCTCATTCGTATCACTTGTTTGATACAGGATGTCCTAATAATTTTCGATTAAAAAATAATTCGCCCATGAACGTGAAATCTGGAATCTTTGTTTTTGGTTCAGTTCCAGCGCTTTCAGGTATTATAATGAATTTGTGTAGTACCGCTTCTTACCAGAGGAGGCACTAGTTCCGCACAAAACGTCATAACGTAAGACGAGGAAGAAATCGACGCGGAAGTCACCCAGGATCCTACATGCTTGACATTTTATCTCCTTCCATAAAGCCTCTCCGTTTATATCAGCCTTTCTTTGGGGCATGATAATCCATAATGACGCACGATGACGGGACAGCCGCTGAGTTCGCCCTGCTGAGATGATGGACGGCTCGATGGACGCCACGACCTGAAGCGCTGCTGTTTTGACAGCTGGGCTGAACCTCCTGTAACCTGGTCTGAAATCTACCGAGAAAAGACGGAAGCAGAGGTTCTGAAACTAAGAGCGGATTCCCTGCGTCCTGCAGCGGGACTTCTGTGAGTAAATCCCTCTTTATTCATTCTCACTCTGCTCCTTTACGCACCTAACGAGTATATTCCCGTTCCGCTTCTCACCGAAGGAGCGGCCATGGCCTCACCCCGGCTGAAGTACGTCTCTCTGGGCGTGCTGGTGTTCCAGACCACGTCGCTGGTGCTCACCATGCGGTACTCCCGCACCCTGCAGGCCGACGGCCCGCGCTACCTGGCCTCCTCGGCTGTGGTGTTGGCCGAGGTGATGAAGATCATCAGCTGTGTGCTGCTCGTCTTCAAGGAGCACAGTGAGTATATGTGCACGTGAACTCATTCATTCATCTTCCTGAGGACGAGGCGATCTTAACCCTCTCTTTTTTTCAGACGCATACGGGTCTTTTATTTTTTTTTTGGATCTGAGTTGCATATTTTTTGGAAGCCGGAGAACCCACACAGAGAAGGTTCTAGGTGGATCGTACGACAGGGTTCTGATGATTTATTATCCGTTGTGGATGTAACTCTGACGCAGTATAAGTACCGGTACTTGCCACGTGTGTAAACAAGTGTGTTGATATAGTTCCCGGGCACGGCCACACCCTGAGACATTACGCCGCTACAATGTGTTGTTAAATCCATTGTGACAGAGTTGACAATCGTGGATTCACATCCTGTCTGTTTGCCAACCTTTTTTGCTTCCCTGCGGTCGTTCATAGACGGCGTCTTTGTGGACACGTTTCATGTTGTATGCGTCCTTTAAAAGATGATTTTAAATGAAAGAATTTGGGAATTACGTTTTAATCTGAAACAGGCTTGTGGAAGAATAAATACACTTGAAACCTTTTTCCACATGAAGCCGTTCCAGTCACATTTCTGTTACTGAATCAGGACTCTTCTTTGAGTTAAACCTGCTGCAAGTGACTGATGCAAAAATCAAGTTCGCTGACCTTCCCGTGGAACCTTGAGGCCCTAATATTTGAAGTTTACAGTGATTTTAATCTGCAACTTTCCAGGCTGTCGGATTGACCCGAGTCCGACTTCGTTGTTTCTGTTCCTCAGGTTACAGCATGCGAGCGCTGAACAGCATCCTGCGTCAGGAAATTGCCCACAAACCAATAGAAACACTGAAGCTTGCCATCCCCTCGGGGATTTACACACTTCAAAACAACCTGCTGTATGTTGCCTTGTCCAACCTGGATGCAGCCACCTACCAGGTACAGTAGAGGGCGGGTTGGGTCGGGAGGTGACGTGGATCTCTGTGACTGGAGCTGATCGCAGCTGTGCGAGCCATTTAGCTACTGTCGCTTCCTATGAATGGATTCTTCACAGTCTTCCCACTTTTGTTTTCCATCAGGTGACGTATCAGCTGAAGATCCTGACCACAGCTCTCTTCTCGGTGTCCATGCTGGGCCGCAGGCTGGGCGTCTACCAGTGGCTCTCGTTGCTCATTCTTATGGCTGGAGTGGCTCTCGTGCAGGTCCGGCACACTTTCATGCCTCTTTACTCCTCACACAAATGGAAAAAACAATCCCCTCCGTGCTTCCTATTCCTGGAATAATAATTCCTGGAACAAAGTCTGAATATCCTGTCGCTTTTTTCATGTCTGCGCCTTCTGCCCAGAATCGCACCAAATGATTTTTTTACACAATCCTGAACGTAAGAAGAAAATGATCGTCACTTTTATTAAACAAGCATTTACTGTGTGTCGTAAATCTTTACGGCATAAATATACGCCAATTTAAAAAAAAAGTACGAACTGGACTTTCATGGTTGTACGAAGGTTAAATAAATAAAACAAAAATAATGAGTCCAGAACTTTAACATAGAAGAAATATGGACTCCTAGTGGTTAAGAGGGATGCGATGATGAACGATGTTCGCTGCTGCTGTACGCTCACCTCCTCCAACAAAGGCATTTCCTTTGTTTAATAATAAACCGGGATGGGATATTGATATTGGCTGACCACAATGAACCCGGAGATTCACCTCCAGACGGATAGACGCTGGAACTCGAGCTGTGGAACCAGGCTGTGTGCAGGAACGTGACAATGGCTGGCACCTCCTGAAGGCTCAAACAGCAGATCAGCACATCCGATACGATACTAACACACAGACATGGCACCTGCTCTGCTCGGCAACGCCTCCGATGTTCATCTTAAGTTCATAACTGTGTAAGAAATGGCGTCTTCAAAAGTTGCTAAGTTACCGAAAATGTGTGGAATGAAAAAGGGCAGCAGCTGCAACGCTTTCCTCGCACTGCACTACACTTCTTGCTCTTTTTTTTTTTTTGCACCGACACCAGTTTTCCTGCTTACTGTGGCACATAATGCAGGAAGTCGTGTCCTGTAGCAGATTTTTTTTGCAGCTTGGCAGAGTTGCGATGATTCCCGTGTTTGAATTTCGGATATTCAGTGTCCGAGAGATTTATGTGTGCGTTAACTTAGCCTTGCACAAAGACGCTGAGCCCAGCAACTATAGTTTTAAGCCGCATCTCGCCGTCTCCTTCAAGGGAAAGGCATTTGATTTTAGCGGGGAGCTTCTGGGATGCCATTATGTTGATTGATTAAAAACTGAGTGACGATCGATCCCGGGTTTTCCCTTGTGTTTTGTTCGCAGTGGCCCTCTGAGTCCGCAGCGGCCCCAGAGAAGGCGGCCCTCTCTGCAGGCTCCCAGCTTGTTGGTGTGGCAGCGGTTCTGGTGGCGTGCTGCTCCAGTGGGTTCGCTGGTGTCTATTTTGAGAAGATCCTAAAGGAGAGCAAGCAGAGCGTCTGGGTCCGTAACATCCAGCTCGGTCGGTATTCATCCATCCGGTCGAATCGCTCCACGGTCCTGCCGGTCTGAGAATAGAACTATTCCTGCATTTAAGAGGGAAATTAAGACGTTGAAAAGTAGCGTTATTGTAAAATGCACGTCCTCCTTCGACATTGTTTTCTTGCCTGCGCAGAGAGCCAGCTGGGCTATTTTACCGCTGACGTCTTTCTGCAAAGATGAATGTTCCTGTCCATTTTTATTTATATCCCGGGGCATCTGAGACGTGTTCAGTCTCCTGTGACTCCTGGTTTAAGCGTAGAGCTTCTTCACCTGCATTAAATGTTTGCGTTTAGGCCCGCAGTGAACAAAATTACAACGTCACGCTGAAATGCCTTGAACTGTTGAATCTGAACACGTCGGCTTGGAAGTTTTGCTTTCTTTCTAACATTGGATGTGGAAAATTGAATCTTTCATGCTTGTCCACTGGAGGACTTTCGAGCCGGTAGAGGATGAACGCTAGTGAATAAGTGTCGACTGAAAATGAAGGGGAGGAAACAAAGTCCCATTTAGAGCAGCTTTGAAAATCACTACTAATCAATATGTTACATCTTGTTCAGATAATCTGTATAGAATGTCAGCGTGTGCTTTCATAGTTCAGGTTTGTTTCCTGCCCAGGTGAAAGGGTTAGGACTTCTTATAAAACCATATAAATCGAGCACAGATTTGACCCAGATTTCGGATCTTCGGGTCACTCGTTTAATTTTGTGTGTGTTTGCAGGAATGTTCGGCCTGGTGTTTGGGCTCTTTGGGATGCTGGCCTACGATGGAGAGCGAGTGAAGGCGTCGGGAATGCTCCAGGGATACAACACAATCACCTGGGCTGTCGTGGCTCTCCAGGTGAGGCTCTCTCCCTCTTAGGTAACCGATAGCTTTGCGGATCGGGCTCCGCTGTCGGCCCGTGCAGGCCACGCCTTCGTCCATCTGTGCCTGTTTGTTGTTTCTCCAGGCGCTGGGTGGTCTGGTCATAGCAGCGGTCATCAAGTACGCAGACAACATCCTCAAGGGCTTCGCTACGTCGCTCTCCATCATCCTGTCGACTTTTATATCCTACTTCTGGCTGCAGGACTTCGACCCCTCCGGGTAGAGCAAACAGTCACTGCCTCTACTTCTGTTTTGTAAGTTTTAATCTGACAGTGTGTGTGTGTGTGTGTGTGTGTGTGTGTGTTTGCTCTCGCCCACAGTGTGTTCTTCCTCGGAGCCATTCTGGTCATCGTGGCCACTTTCCTGTACGGCTATGAAGGAAAGCCGTCCCCCAACCCCAGTAGGGCGTAGAACTCTCGAGGCCTGACGCTGCTGCAGCAGGAGGTCCTGTGGAAGCGCCAAGATATGGAGGGGAAAAGGAGGACAAGAAGGGGAAAGGTCTTTATCATGCATTGTGACTTTTTCTTCTTTTTTTTTTAAAGAAAAGGCCTGGGGGGGTCGAATCATAGGAAATTTAGATGCCCCCCCTCCCACTGAAATGGGTTTTGTTCACCAAAAGTGCCTCAGGTGAGAAAAGTAACCAGCGAGAAAGGAACTGTTTTGAATGACTGGTGTATGTACGATCCTGGCTGCCACGCCTCCAGAGTTCTTCTCAGCAGGACTGAATGATTGTGTGAAGACGCTCTGACTGCCGGTCTCTGCAACCTTATCACAGCTGCAGTATGTTTTTCAGTCCTCCTCCTCCTCCTCCTCTTCCCACTTTGAGCTGTGGAAGCACAATTTGGCTCATTTGTTTCCCTGACAGGAGCCCTCCCAGCCGACGACTGCTCTGAAACCGTGTGCAAACCTGGATATTTGTACACAGTTTAAGAGACCCGTCTGCCTGGGAGAGACGACAAAACCCAAGCAGATCAGTGCACCGAGGGCCTTTAGATCACAGTAGTCAGAGGAACCAGGACTCCTGTTGTTTCCTTAATGGTGGCTCTCTTGTTGGGTTTTGTTGGGCTATGTTTTTTGGAAACGGCTTCCGTTGCCAGGCAGCACGCAGTCTTTGGGATGTCTTGTCATAAAACTGTCCTGCTGTAGTCGGTTTCTGGTGTTTAATGTTTGACGGTAATGTGGGTGTAAAAATAAAATGTCATCGGAATAAACTCATCCGACACGTCTGAGACGGTCGGATGCCGCAGGGTTACCGTCGGGCAATTCTATTTCTATTGTGAATATTATTTTTGTGCTACTTGAAATCACGTTAACCTTGGATGTAAGTAATCGCAGCATTTAAAGTGTAATCTGTAAGCGTCGATGGATTATCTCTTTGCTTCTCGTCGCCTGTGTCTGTATGATTCCGTAGCAATAGTCCGTTCCTTTTGTGGGGAAGTCATCAAAAACCAAGAATGTGGCCCAGCTGATTCTGAACTGGGTTGAGTTGATGCTCTTTACTCCGTATGAGTGTTTGCACCGTGATCTGTGTCTGCACACACACACACACTTCAAATATCTGTACACAATGATAAAGAAGGGGACTAAAACCACAATATTACTGGTGGTTACTTTAAGGTTGAAACTGCTGTGGACTGATTAGAACTCGCTCTTTTAATTTATAAGAAAACTGCATATCGCTCTCAAAGTTGAGCTTCATGTAACTTATGAACGATTGGCAGAGCAAGTTTATTCCATCGGGTGCTCTGGTTGCTCATTTCTGTCAACCCTTCTCTTATCGGATGTGTTGCCATGTAAACTAAAGTAACCTTGGACTGTAAGATTTTACTGGTTTGTTGTTGTTTTTGAGGGACTATTTTTTCTTGGGGGATAATGTGGGTATAATTTACTTTTATTTTAATTACAAAAATGTGAATCTTTTACAAAAGAATGTTTCCAACAGCATCTCTGACTCCCTCATTGTGTCTCGCTCACAACACATCTCCTCCACAGCTTGGCCCAAGATCAGAGCAAAACGCATCGAAATCTACTCCCTGATGTCTGATTCCAGTTTCATTGTTGATTTCGAGGATGCGTTTCAAAAATGGAGATTGCAAACAGCGTCATGAAATACACAGCTTGAGATTATTGGCATTTGTTTTAATGACTTTAAAAACACTGCGTGCATGCAAAAAAAAACAACCCAGACAGTCAGAGAGAGGATCGCAACGCACAGTTTCATTTTATAACCCTGTAAATAAAACACCGTTACCCAAACAGCTGCTCCGGGACTCCAGTCGTCTGCAGAGCCTGTAGCGAGTCAAGCTCCTCGTGAAGAGCCGTGCACCACTAGACCCTCCAGTCCTCAGGCACATCTGTTGCTGTAAAAGACACTGGAGGCCCTGATACATACGCAGGAGATTGTCCGACCTCAGGGTCAGATATAAATATAGGCAACATTTTGATGTTGGGGCAACATCTGAAAGATTTTCAGCCTATAAAATCCTCACTCCTCAGAATAATCTCTCGGACCAATAAAGAACTCCTCCTTGGGTTTGCTGCTCTGGATGTTTCCTTTGATTGTCGGCGTCGGGCTCTCGGATGCTTCACAAACTGCTGCTCTGTCGGCTACAGTAGGCATGTTGTTGTACGGGCGTGCAACACGCAGGTTCCCTGTGGTGGTTGTGGCTTCAGTGTTGCTCTAGGTGTGTGTGTGTGTGTGTGAAGGCTTTTTTTGGGTATGAAAGCGCGGTTACATCCTCCGCCTCTTCATCTCTGTCTCATCTGGTCCAGCTCGGCGCTCCATCATGACCTGCTTCGCTGGCCCCGCTGGGGTTTGGACTAACAGAAATAGAGCTGCTCGGAAATCAATATGTAGCATTCTCAGGTTCACATCAGCGAAATGTCCATATTCTGTAAGCTTTATCTTCCCAAAAAAGTCAAAGTCATAGCACCCCCTATTGGCCACAGGAAGTAAAGCTGTCTGACATCGTTATTTCATTTTCAGGACTTTATCATTGTGATCTTTATACAGTTTGTTTTTGCAAGACATGGGACATAAATGTGATGACGTAACCCTTCATGCTTTGTGCAAAATGCACAAAAATTCAGAGCTGTGTTTACAGACTGGCGATTGGTCAAAAGGCATGATAACATTCTTTCACTATAAGGACACAGGCATTGCTGGCTTTCAAAAGGCAAGGACTGAGCGGCTCTGCAGCTTGGATGAAGTGGCCATTTGGAAAAAAATGTCCTGCATGCATGGATTCATTTAAGATTCTTTAGTCAGTGCACAAATTGCGTGCATATTGCCAAATCCAAGATTTCTGCGTTTACAGAGATGCTCTAAAAGCAGAATGTTGATGATCTTTCTGTTTCTAAACTACACTTTCTGTAACATAACCTCAAATGAGGCGCCTGGTGTGTGTGTGTGTGTGCGAGAGTGTGAGGCAGTCTGGTGTGGTGAAGCAGCAAGCACGGACCCAACCCTGGGACTCCATTATAGAAAACACACAAACACATAAACACAGGCCTGCACGCCCACACTTGCATCATCTCTAAAAGCAAATCATCCACTAACATTTCAGCTGATTTTATAGTTATCTCTGTCCGCAATGAATAAAGCCCTCAGCAGCCCTGTCCTCATTGGACCTGCATGAGACAGAGACAACCTAAACGCTTACACAGCACCTTACTGTACAGTTGCAGGGCAGGCCGGTACCATGACTCTTCGTCCACGGGGTCCAGATTGAGGCCTGATCCTTTCTTTCTGGGCCTGAGCAGCTACAGAACAGGTTTCCTTCACACCCCAGCACTAATGGTAGACTTTCAACATTAGCTGTGCTCGGTTCTGCTGGGCTGAAGCGAAGACCTGGATACCCAACAGCACCAGATGGGAGACCAACATACTTTCTGGATCATCAAAGGCAGCGTTGGGGGAATTAAGGCAGTTGTCCCCTCAGAGATTGAACACACGACAGGACTCTGATTTTGTACCGGTGACGGTTGACGTCTCATTTTCATTATGGATCCTCATTCTTGTCTGTCTTTTTGTTTTTTCTTGCTCGAAGTGGTCAATCAGAAGCTCTCAAGGCTCTACTTGGGGGGTATGACAACAAGTGGAGGCCCCCTCCTTGGCCTCCACATCAGAACTTGGGCATCGTTGGCGTTGGGCCGGACCATGGAGTTAGAAGGGATGGGCTCCATTCGGGTCAGCACCCGCGGCTGGTCCTGATGGACCCGGCCCACCAGCCTGGCCCTGGAGCCCAAAGGCAGGGACGGATCCACGGCGATGTCAACTCTCATCCTCCACTTGATGGTGTGGAGCAGAATCCTTTCCCTGGATGTGGTGTTGAGCGCCACCAGCCAGGTGGTGAAGCTCTGGTCCCGTTTGATGTTTGTCAGTAAGGGTGTGTTGGATTCGCTGACTGGTACGGCCCAGGTGACACTGGGATAGAAATTGTCATTCATGCTAACAATGAAGCGGGACGGCTTGGAGGTCGGGCCCACTATGGTAACAGTCTCTGTTGTGTTTCCGTACCAGGGGTAGCTGACGCCGTCCGAGTCACTGATAGCCCTCGCCAGACCTTCTCGTAGCTGAGGAAGCTCCCAGCTGGACCTGAGAGGAGACAGACAATAAGGAGGTGTCTGAGGAACGGCATATTTCATTTAACGAGCTACGCATTGGCAATTTCTACCTTTCGATTGCTACTAACTTTGATTGATAACTTGCTTTTAAGTGACCCAATAAATGTGTTGTTTTAATCATTTTGTAACAGGCTGATTCTTATGTTTTATTTCAGCTAAATCAATGTGTCACCTTTTTTTTTTAGTAATTATCTATCCTTTTATTCTTGGAGATATTATCTTTTGACATTTTTAGATTAAATTATTAGTGTAATTCTCTCATTCACAGCATGGAACCGTAAAGTAATAATAAACAAGCTGTCAGGTTGGAAGTTATATTTTATGAGGCGACTCTTTTATTTGAAAAATTAGATTTGGATAAAGACTCGCAGCATATTTGTGGAGTAGGAAAAGTAATGATTTTCTGTTTACGCTGTAAATAATAGGATCTTCTCAGAAAGGCGGAACAAGACTGGAACAACCGCCTGCACATAGTGGCTCGGTGTGTCAGTGGATTAGCATCTCTTTGTTGTTCCCAACATGTTTTTGTCATCTGGTGACCCCCTTCCATCTTTTTTGTCTTCTGCTGACAAGACAGTCTAAACCCAGATACCCTAAACTCATCAGAATGAAACACCCCCTCACACACGTCCTCCAGGCCTCCCATCACTGGGATATACGGGAGGATGCAGTTTGAGTGTGAGAGCACCAACTTGTTCAGCTCCTTTTAATAGCAGTCACAGGAACAGAATCTGTCGGTGGGCGTTGGGATGAAAGGAGGCTGAGATGCAGGCGCAGTGAACCTGCTGCGTGCACAAATGCTGCTCGTCTGTGCAACTCCTTGTGATGCACACGCGTTAAAACAATTGCTATACAGTTTATACAAGCATGCATGCAAAAATATTCAGCGGCTATTATATGAATGAATCTGCAGACCATGCAAAACGTCATTATTATGCAGGTGACGTCATTGAACTCACATGCCGACGTCTCCATAGGTATTGTAAAATTCCATCTGGGTACACGCCTGGATCCAGCCGACCACCCACGTCTCATTGCGCGGCACCGGAGGCATCACAATCCGGGCCGAGGCTTTAAAATAGGGCGTCTTGTACCGAAGCACTATGGGGGAGTTCTCCTCAATGAACGTCGGGCAGTGATCTATGGCCGCAAACAGGTCGTGCACGACGACGTTCTCGCGTTTGATGCGTGACTTGTTACAGGCGATGCTCTGGATGCAGCCCATGGCTGCAGTGCATGTAAACGTGAAGGCGCAGGAACAGCCGAGCGCGCCTGCAGACGGGCTCGGAACGGCGCGGCTCTGTGAGGCCGCGCATCGGAGGGAGCTGTAAGGCAAAGGGTGTGTGCTGCCGCTCTGTGCGGGCCCGAATCCGGATCACAACAAGGCTTCAGTGGGTCCAGTGAGACCAGAATCCATAGCGGGTTACGGCCAAACCGACCACCTCCGGCGGCGCTGATCTGTGACCAGCCCGGCGTGCACGGACCCCTCCAGAGGTAAGAGAAACGACGCTAGTAAAGCGCCAAAGTGGCTTTTTATGTGCGTCTTTTCCTGTCTGATCCAGTCAGTCTGCGCTCCTGATCGAACCCCAAGCCCGTCGCCTTTGATCCTCTTCTTTCTTCCCCGAGCTGTCATGTCACAAGAGGCGTCCGGGGACCGGCGGACACCGGGGCACCGGCCGGGGGTCCCGGTGGTCGGGCGGGTAAGCGCGTGGAATGCCCACCATACATGAGATTGCGCTCCTGCCTTTAACACGAGCGTTCTTGTTCGTCATTACTGTTGACTCGGCGGGGGGGGTCCGGGGGGGTCCGAGCATCTGATAAAGAAAAAAAGCTTCCTCTTGCAGCGTGAGGCGACACGGACCGCGTTTTCACGATCAGAACAAGGGAGACATCCGGATGCAGATTAACCCGCTGAACGCATCTGAGTGAAACGAAACCAGCGCGTAAAAAGTCCGATCAATAACGTTACGCAGGAGTCGCGTGGGGCAGAGCGCGGCTTCGCACCCGGACATGATGAGAGCCGCGTGGCTGCGCGTCGCTGTCCAGCCTGCGTGGTGCTGAAGATGCGTAATGGACCAATGGACGGCGGAGGAGTGTCTCTGCACACTAGTAGTCAAAAATAGTACTTCAGTGTAAAGGCAGTACTTTTAATTAAAGGGGCTTTACAATATATATTATTGTTAAATTGACGCGTAGGCGGAGCGTTTCTGTTTGTGGAAACATTTGATTGGCTCATTGCAGTCAGCTGATGCTGCGTCGAAAGCGCATTTTCAAAATAAAACAGTCTTCGCCAAACAGTCATCAATAACAATTCAATAACAAAGTCGTTCCAACGACGGAGTCCAGTGGAAACTATTTTCTCAACGCTGTCAGTGATATTGAGTAAAAACGGTCACAAACTACAGGAGAACCTTAAATTGTAGCATCACCATGCAGGAAAACGCTCTTACGATTATTAAAATTATTACAAATCATATTCTTTTTCCTTTCGCTCGATGAGGGCTACGAAGAGAACCGCTTCCGGGTCAAGAAACTTTATTTTGAAAAACAATGACTTTTGCGCTGCCACATGTCGTCACTTCCGCCACACGGACTCCCCGGGCTGCTGCTCCACGTTCAGGAGGGAATCGACGTCCTGTTTGACTAAAACACGAACATGTCGCTGTTATAGAACGGAGGGAGCTCCGCGGCAGCGTCTCCGGGAGGATCAGCATGGTGAGCCGCCGATACTCAGCCTCACAGCGCGCTCCGCGCTAAGCTAGCTGTTAGCTTCGGGCTTGTTCTGAATGTGGTTTCCTCCCTGCAGGTTCCTGCAGACTTCAAAGCGCTGATTCAAAGGTTTTATCACCTCCAGACGGAGCGGCTGGAGACGCATCGGCTCTTCGAAGAGTACGTTTGGATCTGAATGTCACTGAATTATAAATCTATTAGTTTGTGCTTGTGTATTTCTGGCTGATGGACTTGTCCTGCCTTCCAGGGGACACGATGACAGGGCCCCGTTATGACTTTGCCTTGTCTTCCAGGGGACACGAGGCCTACTTGAGGACAGGGCCCCGCTATGACTTTGACTTGTCTTCCAGGGGACACGAGGCCTACTTGAGCACAGGGCCCCGCTATGACTTTGCCTTGTCTTTCAGGGGACACGAGGCCTACTTGAGGACAGGGCCCCGTTATGACTTTGACTTGTCTTCCAGGGGACACGAGGCCTACTTGAGGACAGGGCCCCGCTATGACTTTGACTTGTCTTCCGGGGGACACGAGGCCTACTTGAGGACAGGGCCCCGCTATGACTTTGCCTTGTCTTTCAGGGGACACGAGGCCTACTTGAGGACAGGGCCCCGTTATGACTTTGCCTTGTCTTCCGGGGGACACGAGGCCTACTTGAGGACAGGGCCCCGCTATGACTTTGCCTTGTCTTTCAGGGGACACGAGGCCTACTTGAGGACAGGGCCCCGTTATGACTTTGCCTTGTCTTCCAGGGGACACGAGGCCTACTTGAGGACAGGGCCCCATTATGACTTTGCCTTGTCTTCCAGGGGACACGAGGCCTACTTGAGGACAGGGCCCCGCTATGACTTCGCCCACTACAGGCAGCTGGTCCATGAGGTGACTCAGGCCTTCTCTGGCATCTCCACAGACGTCCTGCAGCTCAAGGCGAGGCTGCATAGTGAGTTCAACAGGCCAGACCTTTCAGAGCATGTTGAAAAGCTGCAGGCCAAAGAGAAGCACAAACTCGAATTGGTAAGCAAACTCAACCCCCCCCCCCCCAGCCAGTAACTACTGAATGGTGTGCGATTTACATACAGTTCCACTGTTTCACCAGATGGGGGCAGAGTTCTTCCTCAAATCGGGTTGTTTTGCCTCATTGATGCTCAAAATTCAGCGATTCCGTTTTCATGGCGGCTCAACGGCAGAAATATTTAATAAATTAATGTAGAACAAACCGAAAACTGTCCCTTGGAAAGAAAGAAACTGCTGCAGAACATTAGAGATACACTCAGTGTTTACATCCCTCGGATAACAGGAGGGTTAATGATTTCATCACCTCTGGTACTTTTGTATGAGGTTTTATACTGCAGAGTTCTTCTCTGTGTATATTATTCTCATTCATCCTCTGATGATTGTTTTGCATTAATTCGATTCTGTGCCTCAGACAGCCAAACTGCAGCTGGCTAGGCAGCAGAGCCAGGATCACCCAGAGGATGAAGACTGCCAAGAAAAGATTAGAGAGATCAAGCACGAGTAAGAACCCCCCCCCCGAGCTTCTTATAAATCACTCGGTTTATTAGAACAAAACTGATTTTCAAACATTGTTCTTTGTTTCTCGGCTCTTATCCAGGATCATCAAGAACAAAGAAGCTCTGAGTGAGATCATGCAGGACTTTAAGTACGACTCTGAGGAGTGTGAATGACCGGGGGGGGCTGGGTCGGGGGGGGTCCTGCAGCCGACCTCTTGCATCACCAGCGTGAAGCCGACGGATCTGCTTGGTGTTCTCCGCTGCACTTATTGATCCCCCACAGACCCCACCCTGCTTGCTGCTGCAGTCTCGTTTCAGTCGTCCGCTAATTAATGCATCAGGAAAAAAAAGAGAGAAATGTACCAGAACTCGTTCCTGTTGTGAAGATCTGTAAATACTCAGGTGTCAGATAATTGTTGGAGGCTCATCCAGTGATCTTTGTTTACTTGATGAATTGTGTTTTTAATAAAAAAACAAAATTTTGATACACATTTTCTCTGTATTAAATATTTCCTTCTGACTCAATAACTGCTTCCGCGATGAAAGCCGTTTCCAAACGATGGATTATTTGTGGTTGTATAAATGGGGGGGGGGGGGGCTGACGGTCTCTTCCTGCCGGTCGCCACGAACTCGTTTTAAGACTGCTTGGACAAACACTGCAGTGTCCCTCAGGCGGGGGTGTTGGACTTCACAGCCGGGACCCTCGGGGGGGCGGTTATCTGTCAGTGCTTCTCGGTGCCGCTCTTGAATTAAGACCAGCGGTTGCGCTATGAATTATAGTCTTGCGGAATCTGAGAATCCAAAGCAGATGATTCACGTCAGCGGGATAACCCGCCTCATTAGGAATCGACGCAAAACAAATTCTCTTTACCCTCGTCTTTCTTTGCAGCATCTTTCTCCTCTGTGGATCGTTCCTCCTCCGGCCCGCTGCTACATCTCTCTCAAGGTCGTCGACGGGAACCTGTCGCAGTTTGTGAGCAGATAAATTATTCAGTGTAGGAAGCCGGAGCGAAGCGCAAAACAGAACTGCTAAACGGACTGGATCAGATGGAGTGAAGGTTTCTGGGATGAGGCTGAGCTCTGCGTGCCGTTTGGCCCCAGCGTCTCCTCTGAGAGGGGGCTCCCATTGTCAGAGGAAAAACAAATGTATACCCAAGTCTCTTTGTTGTGGCCGTCGCGCGGAGATCAGAAGACTACATCGTTAAAAAGTGTAATAAAATCAGCATCTTCTATGATCCCATTTCAAAACCACATATTTCACCTGATCACGAAGTCTCGTTTGAGACTTCCCAGAGCCGGTTCAAGAGAATCAGTGCTCTTTGTGCTTCTAAAAACAATTCTGACCGCATTGCATGACAAAAGCGGGGTCAGAAATTCAGCTGTGGACTTGAACGCAGCAGAGACTGCTTGTGGCAGCTGCTCAGCACAGACAGTGGAGAGAGAGAGAGGGGGGGGGGGGGGGTTCTGCATCCCTACCTGGTTGTGAGTCGTGCGCGTTTTCTGCAGCCACGCCCTCCACTGGTCGTACAGCTTGATTGAAATGCCGCTGTAGCCATATGCGTGTTTGCGGAGCCAGCCAAAGAACTGCTTGAGTTCCCGACGCAGGGTGGAGTTCTGCAGGGCATCACAGGAGCCGCTCTGCAGCCGCTCTGAGGAGGAGGAGGAGGAGGGGGAGGAGGAGGAGGAAAGCATCAAGGTTATAGTACAAGGTGGTGAGCTTTTAGAACACCTTGTTAAAAATGCAATAAAACTGATAATGAACGCTTCACATTCACGGCTCTGAAGATGAAACATTACACCGAGGTCACCCTGACGACCGTCCTCTGTGCAGCAGAGCGACCTGCATCCACACAACCTATCTGTGTGTGATCATGTTGACGTGGTGATTAGCATTTAGCACCTCATTAGAACAAGGCCTTATGTTTTTATGTCCTCATTATTTATTGTCTTTGTTGATGTTTTTGTTTTCTCTGATATGCATTTAACCAGAATCTCAGCTGACGGCTTGAATAATTCCTGCCTTTGATGAAATCCTCGCTTGCTGCCAAATGCTTGATGCTTGATTCATTTAGTCAGTTCTTGGAGAATGTTTCTGTGTTTTAACTCGCTATGGAGTTAAAACAATACTTTTTTTGGGGGGGGGGGGGTATACAGTCAATTCTTTCTGACAAGCCACAGAGCCCGACGACGACTTCCTCCACATCACCCATGTAACTCATTACCCGCTCCGCCTGCCCTCGAACCTGCTTCCACTCAAGCTTCACAGGCCCCGTGTGCACCGCCACAGACAACCAGCTTATTTGCTTGATCAATCTTTGAAGCCAACGACCAACGTCTATCAAATGTCCCCACTGGCTCCGCGCAGTTCCTTCCAATCTACTGCTGGGAGATCCCTATCAAGGTATGCAGCCCATTGATGTCTGACTTGTCCTGGGTCACATGCGGTTTGGATCAGCTCATTCCAGATGTTGAGACATTGTTTTTCTGGCTTTAATCGGCGACGAAATGTTGATTATTAGAGAGGAACAAATGGTCGAGATTTCTTTGCTTCTCAGACGTTCGGGAGACATTTTGAAAGACGAGAGACTGCAAAGGGAAATTGTAGTAAATGTCCAGGCACCATCTCCTCCTGCGCTATAATTCCTTCAATGATTTAAAGTTCTCTCTTGCACTCACCGCTGCTTGGCGTGGAGGCAGCAGCCGGGTGGCTCCAGTTACTCCAGGTGCCGGCCTTTCTGGAGCCAAAGATTCCGATTGGATTACACCTCATCTGGACAAAATAGACGGTCCTGGGCTGGAGGCCTGCCAGCCGACAGGACGTCTGGTTCCCAGCATCGTCCACCACCTGTGAAAAAGAGACACAAAATCACAGAGGTAAGTGTAATAAAAACAAAATCCAGCTTTTTAAAAATGTTCTTTTAAAACTTGATTTGCTTAATCCTCTCGTTCAAATCCAGAAAACGTCCAGTGTGCACCTACACAGCAAAGAGCATATATCAGAGAAGTTTTCAAGGAGCTCCGTGTGGATCAGAACCAGCTTTCAAAAGTTTACCAGCAAAGCAGCACAAGCAGCGTTCAAGTACGCGAGTATTATCTGATGTGCAGTAAAAGCACTTAAATATCTCCCAGGCGCCGTAGCGACGGAAGGGTATGTGACGGTCTGTGTGTCAGAGTGGGTGAACCACCTTCCATTCACTGCTGTCCTCCAGTCTGTAGCGAATCTGATATTTGGCCTTAAACAGGATGTCCTTGAGCTCGGGGGGGCTGGTCCAGCGGACCGTCAGCTGGTCCTCCAGGTCGCCGACGCGACTCACCTGCACGTCGGCCGGCGGGTCGGTCGTCACTGCAGGGACAAAGGCCAGTGGTGAAAGGGTTGAGTACACACAGTACTACAGTATATGTTGTAAGAATGAATGAGTGAATAGTGAGGATGCCCCCCCCCCACCCCCGAATCATACACAGGTTTGATCTATGTTTAAGTAAATGTATTTGCATGCGAGTCTGCAGAGACACGGTGTCTGATGTCGGGAGAGAAAGACCACAAATGTTTGCCCTGCCTGCTCCAGGCAGGGCTAACCCTAACCCTAACCCTAACCCTAACCCTAACCCTGCCGCAAAGGAACATGGTTTCTGCAAAACATCTGCATTGCCACATTGAAAATCCAGCGTGCACAAGCCATTATTCACCTAAACCTCATGGTGGGAATAATCCTGACCTCCTGCAGAGCAGTTTACAGAGACGTGTTTACAGAGACAGTAAAGGCCTGCTCATGTCTCCAAGGTGTAATTGTTAAACAAGAATAGATTTTTCTTCCTATAGCTATGACTTTAGTGCGACGACTTAGGATGATGATAGATGTTTTTCCAGATGTTCGTCACCTTCAGGCATTCTCGCGCCAATTGCAAAGATGCTCCCGAGTTTTCCACGCAAACAAAAGTTGAGGGGAAAATGAAGGTTTTTGAATTTGAACAGGTTTAATTTCACCCAATGAAAAAGTTCCCCTCCTGTGCAGACCGTTCAGTCTGTAGCTCCTCCGTCAGTACGGAACCTTTTATCCGCCGCAATAAATTTTGCAAAGAGATCAAGCAAAGAAGTAAAGAAAGAAAAATTTGGGTGGGGGGGGGGGGGGGGATGAAGGGAACGGCATCAGGAGAGACAAAAGCCTAGCTCATTAACTGGCTTGTAAAGTCGTGTTTCCGGCTCCAAACATCCTCCACCAGCATCCCGGCGTGGGCCTCTGGTTTTCAGCTGTCGTATTGTATTTGTTCTGCTGCAGTCAGATGAAGGGAGAAAGGAAAATCAAGTCTCTGAACGCTTTGTTTCGTTCCGGGAGGCAGTGTGATGCATCACCCATGCGGAAGCGTTACTGGTTCTCTTCCCACCCGCTCACAGCTCTAAGTTATCTGCTTCCCGGCGTGCAGAGGGGATGAACGGAAGGAGAGAGGATGTTCCGTCCAAGATATTAAACACCGTCTTCAAGATGAGAAATGGGAAGGAATATGTGCTCTCCGGCATAGTTAATAAAATGTTAATTTACCGGAGCCAAAATAAAAGTGATCCCAAAAGAAGAATGTGAAGAAAAAAGAAGAATGAAGAAGAAAAAAAAGAATGTACCCACCTACATCAAGGATGTCCAGGACGGTGACGTCAGAGTTGGCGGCGCCCAGCTGATTGGCCGCCTGCACCCAGATCTCATACGGGGTGAAGAGCGCCAGGTTGCGGGGAATGCTGCAGGAGTAGCGCTGCTTCGCTGCGCTGTCGCTTTCACACTCCTTCTCTGTTCCGTACCACCTCGACAGAAACGCAACGTCCAAAAATAACTTGTGCCGTCTGTTTCTGAAAAGTTCTATTGTTTAACACAGTAAACAATAATCCACGCCGCTCCACGTGACGCTAATCTACCTGCGTGCGTGCGTGCGTGCGTGGTGCTGAGTGGGATCTGCAGCAGCTCCTGCAGCGCTCACCTCAGTTTGTACTTCAGGGTGTATTTGGTTCGGATGTGCGTCTCGCCCTGCCCCCCCGGGCTCCACTTGCACGTCAAGTCTTTGGTGTTGCGGGACCAGCATGTCAAATTCACCGGTTTTTCTGGAGGCACTGCATAAAAGAAAGAAATGGAAAACCAAACAAACAAAAACAAAATTCCAATGAAGATTTGTATAAAATAAAATAAAAAAATAAGATTGAATCATTTGAATAATTTTAATATATTGAAATTCTAATTCCTCTTCCTTTCCTGAGCTCATTTAAATAGGTCCGAAGTGGAAAGCTGCGTCCTGTGTGATCTGACGCGTCTTTTCTTGGACGTCACGGCTGCGTCACACTCCGAACTGGTGTTCCTGAACTACCGACCGGATTCCCATTGAAAATGTTTGCTGCAAAACGTTCCACTTTCAAACTTACAGCAACTGAGAGGTGGCGAACACAGAAAAAAATAAATAAACATTTTGTCCAAATTTTTCTGAAAAATATTGCTGCCATCAAATTCTAAATGAGGATATAATTTTCTCCCCCCCCCCCCTAAAAAATATGTCATTTTCAAATGAGACATTTTCCGCTACACACTTACATTTTTCACTAAGTCTAACTAGTCTAATTATCACCACCTGAATCGTTGGGTCATTTTAAGACCCTCTTAGTTTATGAATCATAAAACATGCCTTCATTTTTTTTTTTTTTTTTAAAGAATGGACGCTAAAGTTAACGTCTTCCTACTGCCCACGTAGAGACATGAGCCGGCCAGGACGTGTCCGTTGGATCGGTGACACACGAGGTTGTCTCCAGACTGCTGCCGGGAGCCGTTGAGCCGGTGCAGGGTGATGCTCAGGGTGTCGGGGGCCACCACGCTGTAGGTGCTGCTGGGGAGAGCCGCCCCGTTCAGGGTCCAGTACAACGTGCTGGACAGGAGACCCAGCTCGGGACTCAGCGTGCAGGATGCTGTCAGACTGGATCCGATCGTCAGGACGGGATCCTGGGGGGCGATCGACGCTTCATCTGAAAGCATCATCAAACCTTTTCATCCTCAGACAGACAGAAGAACTCCTGATATGCTTTTTTTTTTTTTTTTTTTACACCAGGAGGATTTCTAGATTTTATTTCTTTATTTTACATCTTCATGAAGCTGGAGTGTTTTGATTCTGTTGTACGCACTCCAGATGTCAGACTGTTTCCAGATATTTCTGAATCTATACTATTTAACGCAAGAAGCATCGAACAAATGTAAGAAGAGTGATAAATGTCTTTTCAACACACATTGGAAAGCAAATGACGCATCATTTTGTAATTAATTTCTCAAAATAAACTAGAGAGCAGTTCATCCTTGCATTTCTTTCCTGTGATGAACATCCCATTTGGTCTCATCAGCGTCTGCAGCTGCATGTCTAGTGAGTGCTGTTGTCTAATTCCTGATCAGATCTCTTTATTAATGCCTCGTTGCTGCTTCGTGTGTTTGTTTACACCGTCATTAGTAGAATGAGTGAAACCTAATCAAAGGTTTGACAATTTGATAGTGTTTAGCATAAGTGTCAACTGTAAGAGAATCAATAGTTTATATATTAAGCCTGTTTATATTACAGTAGTGGGAAAATATAAGTTCTTTATTAGAGGTTAAATGGAGACTGGCCGGGCAGGCATATTAGCTGGTTTTATTTCTTTCAGATAATCTTATAAAGTCTTTTCATTCGTTTTCCACCAGAACGCATGAAATGTTTTTTTTTTAAGTTTATGTTTTTCTTGCTAAATTAAGTGTTTTTTCTACTTTCTCATTGCCTGATATCAAACTAAAATGTCAATACAATTTGTAATAAAATAAAAAAAATCTGAACCCAAATAGTTTTTTGGGTCAAATTTAAATAAATGCAAGAAAACAGAATAAACTCAACAAGACACAACCACAAATATTAAGGTTTATATAATAATTATGTTCATGCTCTCTTTCCTCAGCTTTGGGTAAAGAGTTATGCAAATTCAAGCTATTCTATTATTAAAAAATAGAAGCTAATTCATTCATATATAGTCGTCACATCTCTTTAGACCCCATATACCGGTAGGTTGGTACTTCTGTGCAGCAGCTCACTTTGAAAGTTGATTGAACTGTGGTACTTACACACGGAGGACAGCAGCGTGTGATGTGGAATAATCAGCAGGAGAAACAGGAAGGAAAGCATGATTTGCTCCCAGCTTTCCTTCTGGTTCTATTCCTCTTTCTCTGTTGTCGTTATTTTCCGGGTGTGGACGGGTGAACTGAAGCTGGGCCGGCGTCTCTGCCCTGCAGCCTTCGGCCAAAGTCAGGAGACCAAACTGAAACAGGAGGTTTGCTTTAACTCCTGAAGGACTCTGCTCCTCTGTGTTTGCTCCTCCCTTGTTCTCTCACTCAAGGCCACGTCATTTGTGCTCCTTATCTCCCAGTCCAAACACAAACACAAACACATTCCATTATCTTATAGATTCACTTCTCCCAGCCATTCACACTGTCTCCGTTCATTTGATTTCATCTGTTATCTTTATCTTTTATCTTCTTTCTCCTCTGGAGGATCAATAAAAGATTAGATTATTAGCTCTAGTATTAGATTAGGGCTTTCTATGTCAATACAACGAATCCAATTATAAATCTAATTGAAAATATTAATCTCCAAATGTTAAAGTCTAACATCATTTATGACTCCATTCTGGATCTGATCCGGATTAAATTAAATAATAAGCTCATCGGCGGAGGCAACAATAAACAATAAACAGTCAACATTGCTAGAAATGTATGTGATCTAATGTGATCTAATGTGATCTAATGTGATCTAATGTGATTTCAATGAATACCTTATCTGCCACACTGTGCACTGCAGTGAAGGCTTGTATGTGATGATGATGATGATGATGATGATGGTGGTGATGATGATGATGATGCGCATGTGACGTCACGGGCACAAGCGGATCATCGGAGCAGACAGGACCCGGGCTGAGGCAGCAGCATCGACAGCACAGCAGCAGTGGAGCTCCGTGCCGGTCGCCGCTCGACTCTCCGCTCTCTCCCCCAGGATTAGACGCTCCGGCTCGGCGGCAGGATGCGCGGCTCGTCGGCGCTGCTCTCGGTGCTTCTCGCCGGGCTCGCGGCGGCATCCTCGGATCTGTTTGACAACCAACTGGGCGACATCAGCTACTGCAAGAGGCAATGCCAGCTGAGCATCAAAAACAGAAGCCCCGCTAAAGTAAGTTAGGCGTATTCCTGCGTGCGTGAAGCAGCAGCGCGTCCGCAAAAAAGAGCGCATCACGGAGCCGCGAGCTGCGGCCCGACGTTTCAGCGTCTGCAGCGACGCAGACTGACGCGGTGTGATCATCACAGAGCAGGCAGCGACCGGGAGATGAGACGTGGAGAATAAACGTTACTAAACGTTACTAAACGACTTCACCGCTGCGATTTCTGTTCTGCATCCTTTTTGGATCGAGGCCGAAAATGGATGCAGATCATTTCATTCTGCATTTCATATAGCCTCGTCGGAGGAGCCGCATGAATCCGGTCAGCTACGTGCATTTTTCTTTCTTTTTTTTAAAATGAAATGAGCAAATATTGATCTTTTTGTTATTATTATTCGCAATTAAATGATCGACCAAACCAAACGCGGCGCGCGCATTGAGCATGGCGGATCACAGGCTATTGTGTGAGCAGGTTTACGCAGTGTCTCTCTGCACTGGATCACAGCAGGACGGCGGACCGTGCGTGTTAGTTTAGAGTAGATATAGCTTCTACACAATATATTTCTGCGTGAGATATTTCCCAGGTGTGGCTCGGGCGCCCCGCAGGGCAGCAGAACCGCAAAGTCACCTGCTCTTCATATTAAGAGACGCCTTGTTGTTTTAGGTCTGAGAGACAGTTAACGCTGCTACAATAAACAAGGGGGGGGGTGGGGGGGGGGGGGGGGGGATTAGTGATAAATACTAAGAGACATCTCCTTTATAATAAGCGCAGTGAAGACACGCACAGCTGTAATAAACCAGGGATCAGCAGAGGGCGCTGCTTTACCCCCCCCCCCCCCCCCCCTCCATTTAAGATGCAGAACTGACACGTGCAGTGCGTGAGGAAGTGCGTAACGCGCGTCTTCCTCTCCTTTCCCAGCTTTATGCAACTGATCATGATCTTTCAGAGCTTCTTATCGACTGTTTATGACAGGCTGCAAATAAAACATCCTCCAGCGTGTCACTGGAGAGATGCCATGTGATCCCATCGCTGTCTTATTTACTAACAAGGTTATGCTCATCTTATCCAAGAGAGCAGAGCAGACATCTCTAATCGCCCCCCCCCCCCCATCTCCCTCTTGCCTTTGCCTGGCTTGTAGGACTCCGTAATGAATGCCTGTCACCGTGGCTGTCGCCTCTACTCCATCTGTCAGTTTGTCAACGGCAACGCCGGATTCAATGCAAGCAGGGAGGAGTGTCAAGGAGGTGAGTCAGTGTCGAGCTGTCTGTTGGACTGTTAGAGGGAGTTGTCTGGTAAATGTTCCATGAAAGGCATTCAGTTTCAGTCCCTCTTCCTACCTCGAGCTTAAGATCCGAGTCTGCTTTAGGTCGACTGCATGCAGTCGCTTTAATGCTTCTTCTTAGCCTCCATTTGGACCATCAAACCCTCTTGTCCCCCAATATATATATATATATATATATTACACCATGCTTCCTCTTTCCTGTTTTGCTACTGCCCATCCTGTTCTCTCCAGCCTGCCAGGAGGCGTACATCAAGCTGTTGGAGCAGGAGGCCTGCAGCACCGGCTGTGCCAGTCAACCCTCGGAGCCTGAGCTCAAGAGGAGGAAGGTGAGGGAGCTCTGCAGTCAATGGCCTCACACACGCTGATACCGTAAAAGCATCTGAAAGGCCTGATGTCACCCTGAGAGCACGACGCTGCACACAAACTGACCCCCCCCCCCCACCTCCCACAGCTCAGAGCCATGACGCTCCGCCCTAAGCCCCCGTCCGTGATGGAGGCTGTATCCGGTTGGTGCAACGACATCGTCAGCTCGGCCCAGAGCTTCATCTCCTCCACTTGGACCTTCTACCTGCAGGCTGATGATGGCAAGGTGGTGGTTTTTCAGGCAAGTGTTGATGCAGGACCAGGCTGGGCTTTACAGTGCCACCTCCTCTGCAGCGGCGATCAGTTTTTGCTTTTCACAAAAAAGCGTTCATCTTTAAATCTGCACATTTTGGATTTGATCATTTTATATTTTAAAGATATTGCCAAAATGTTCACATGAATAATATTTCACTGGGTTCTATTTGACGGTTTGTTGAACCTGATTACTTTGAACCCTGAACCACTTCAAGACAGGATGTGTTCAGTCTTTCCGGATGATGCCACAGTTTTCCTGGAATAATTTATAGGGGAAAAGCTATGCAGCTGACGTAAGCAGCCATGGCTCCTGTGGCTGAACTGGGGGGGGGGGGGGGGGTATTCTCTCTATGTTTTTCCCAGACTGTAAGAAGACAGTCTGACAGGGATTTCTGCTCTTGCAAGGAGAGAAGTCAAACTAGATTTTTAGAGCATAAATCATAAATCAATATTATAAGAGTAAAATAATATTTGTGCAGAGCTCGATCGTTAACTGATTCACTGCAAAATAGATAAATCAATGCTAACTGCTGTCTTGCAATATACGATGGTTGAAAATCATAATGTTAATACCCACAAAGATTTTGCATTTCATATGTTTTTAATTGGAGGTTAAAAGCCATATTGTCAGCAGACCTTTATGGATTATTATCAGAGCTAACCTCTGTTAGCTGTTAAGGTAATGAAATATATGCAATGCAGTTTGGTGTGCTGCCAAAAAAAAAAAAGCCAACCCCAGTCTGTACACCTGAGAGGGTTGAGTGGGCAAGGTCACACAGCGGGACGGGGACAGGGGCGTTCAACTCCATTCATTTCAGCACTTTAATTGTTTATAAATGTCCTTTTAAATAAACGTCTCATGCCCTCAGCTCCATGCATATTTGATCGGTGGCAGCGCTGCGGTGAACTCATGTCAGGATGAAACGGGCAAAAGGATTTAAGAGAGACTAACTGACAAAAAAAACCATCCTCGGAAGTAATTTCTGGAATTTGCACAGATTCAATGAATGGAGCTGATAGATTATTGGTTCCTGATCACACCATTAGGAGGTCCTGTCGGTTTGCCTGTTTGATGAAGAGCTGGAAAGCTCATTTTAATTACATTTATTTGAAGGTTTAATCTTTTATTTTTCCACTGGAGTTGAACCACTGCCTTCACTTTCCACCTTTTCCATCGTGCATCTGGATCCAGATGCAGATTTATCATATTTTCACAGTTTCTATTGCCGGGAACGACAAATGCAGAGTTCTGTGCAGCCCCGGCAGAAGTGCGCGCTGCCGACAGGGCTTTCCTGTCGAGCTTGAATGCATTTCTGAAATCAGTGCCGTAAAGCACTTACACATTAAAGCTATAATAAGGTTTGTTATGTCTGGCCACTAGCATACCTAACCATATCCTCCAAATGTCCCAAAATCCAATCTGAACCTTGCATCCTGGTCGGGGGGTTTTCCCATTTGGATAATGTGACTTTCATGACATTTTTAGCTACATAATTAAAGGTCTCGATGGGAAATGATAGTATTTATGTCCCCTCACCCATACAGAAGGGCAAACATGCTAAAATCTGCTATTACACTGCAGCAACTATTGCACACAGACCTCATATAGCGATGGAGCAGCCGCGGAACATGAAATTACAGACATTTATGTTGGACCTGGTGATGGATGTTTACTCTTTATGGCAGCGACGTGGACCGAGAAGGATGAGGGGAGGCCAGGCCCCAGAGGATTGTGGGAAGCCTGTGTTTACCGGAAGCTGGCAAACTGCCATCGACTTGACAGATTGATTCTGAGCGTTGAAACAGCAGCAGAAGTCCAACTTAGTTGAGGAACAGAAAGGGAGGCAACACTGCTCGCAATATGAATCACGTGGGTGTCCGGAAAGAGACGTTTGCAGCATCCATCAAGTTGCTGACGTGAGATGATGCGCAGAACAAACTGAACGTTAATCACATTTGTTTTTCTGCAGGAATCAGCATTAAAGAAAGAAAAGAGAATAGAAAAACAGTATTTCAGTTATAATATTACAAGGAAAATGACTTCATCAAGTCCAATAGTATAAAGGTTTTGGCCTGTATTTCAAACGTCTGACCTCGTTACTATGTCTGTCGCTGCCAATTTATTAAACGGAGAATGAATTTATCTGCTTTCACGTCGTGGCGTCAATATAGCAGTGGGTTCACGTGTTCATTGATCCATTTAGTGTCTGCATCAATAAATACCGGGAGGTTTAGTGGGCCTTACGGTACCGCCTGCAGCGGCTGTTGTAGCAGAGGGAGGGTCAGCAGTGGTGAACCAAAGACTTTCTCCTTTAATGAGTTCTCTAGGGAGAAACTGTGTGTGTGTGTGTGTGTGTGTGTGTCTGCAACAGTTGCTTTAAAATGTGTTTTTCAGTTCAGTCAGGGTTCGTTGGATTTAACTACACAGTCCCAGTCGCCTGGACCCAGCCTCGTTCTGGGACGAGTCACGGGTCACGGCGCTCCGCTGAAAGTCAGACAGCTGTGCTGCATCTGGAACTATAAAAGAAAATGGAGGTTATAGTTGTTTGTTTTATTCCTCCCCTCAGAGCCAGCCGGAGATGGAATACTCTCTGCCCGAGCTGCAGGCTCCCCGAGCCAACGTGGCCGACAAACCCTGGCCGCAGGGCCGCTCTCACACCCAGAGACCCCACGGTAGGAACAGGACACACATGCGCATGAAGCCTTTTCATAACAATGCTCCCTGGTCCTGCAGGCCTGAGGGGACACGGAGAGAGGGCAGCGTCCAAAGCGGGAGGCAAAGGGAAGCATCCCGCCCAGCAGACGGACGACCTCACCGCAGAGCACGACTTCCTCGGATGCATGTCGAGGTGAGCCGGCCGCGTTCCCCTCCTGGAAGCTCAGCTATGTGAAATGGAAGGTCGTCTTTTGAAACGCGGTTTCTCAGTCTGGTTTCCTCGCCCGCAGGCGGAACAGGAGATTACGTTTGTTTGCTGTGCTGTTAGTCGGATTACACAGAAACTACACAAAGGATTTCAACGTAGCTTGGTGGGACGATGGGTCTTAATCCAGAATAGACCCCATTACATTTTTCCAGATGAAGGGGAAGATCTGGGATGCAAGATTTGAAACCCTTTTCCATGCTTAGAGGAGGAATTTACAGTCTCTGGTTTTGTTCTAACCCCGTTCTCCAGACGCTCTGGACTTCCGCGGTGGATTTTAGCGGCCTGTCTGTTCCTGTCCATCATGGTGATGCTGTGGCTCAGCTGTGCCAGCCTCGTCACCGCACCGGAGCAGCACATCAAGACGCAGGTATAGGCAAACGTTTTTAAAGGCCGATGCAGAATATTTGAAAATTCATTGTTTTATGCAGTTAAACTTATTAAAAAGTGTGTTTTCCTGCTGCTCCTTTTACAGCTGAGCATCAACGGAGACAAAGAGTTTCTGGATAATGGCCACAAGGTCGATCCGTACCATCTGAGTCCCATGATCGCCGTCGGCGTGAAACAAGTGGACCCGAGTCAGGAGGCGGGGCCGCTGCCGGTGAAAGTTGACCTCAACAAGACCTGCGTGTAGACCGGAGCTCCGTTGTGCTCGCCTCCCGGAGTAGCCGTGTCTGAAATGGTTGGCCGGCTGCTGAAACGCATCACGAGACTCGCTCAGTCACTATAGGATCTTTTTAAAAACATCTTTTTAAGCGCATGGCACCCTCCTGTCATTTAGAGCAGTCACACTGAAACATCCCGCTTGGTCTTGTCGGTCTGGTGGCGCTTCATTCACTTGTACAGTCCACGTTTTTGTCAAGTCCGTCCTCAGAGCTCCCTTGATAATCTGCTTGCTTAAGCCGATCAAACTCATCATAAGCCCATTGCTTATTGATAAGTCGGTGCTCTTGTCTCTCAGCGGACACCGGAGACATATGGATTACATCTGGAAGCTGTCCTGCCATTCATCATGTCTGGCATGGACGAATGCTGGAAATCATTTTGGATTTAATTTGGCCTCGTTCACACACAGAGTTTGGATTAATTAACGGATGACTGAGAGTGAGAGAAAAAGGAAGATGAATGAATGAATGAATGAATGCTGGACTTGTGAGCGCTGCAGGAAACAGATGCTGCAACAGGATTGTGATCCGTTTACCACTAATGAGCGGTTTAGAAATTCACACCCGCCAAAACAGAAATCAATACGGAGGTGACCTAATGATTGGATTTTTAAAGAAAAGGCATCCTACTCAAAAATCTAAACTAGTGAAATGTGTCACCTGGTTCTGCTGAATTGAAAGCTGTATTTATTTTCTCTATTTATTCAGCGTCTCCAACAGGAGTTTTCTGTTACAGACTGTCATGGAAGTTCCATGTATGATCAATTCATCATACAAATGTCATGCATCTGTATGTAAAATACATTCTAACATAGATTAGAGACGATTACTGCATTATTACTATTACTATTATTATATCACCTCAAGAGTTCTTAGCTGTTATATGTGCTTTCTAATAGCTGACTATTTTGTACTAGGAACACACACTGAAAGGCGACTTCTGTAACAACATGTAATGGAGCTTTTAGACATTTGTAATTGACCAGAGTTGCACAGTCTTAGAGAATGTTTCAGTTTCCTCTCAGTGCTTTTGACGTCCTGTTACGCCCCCCCCCCCCATCCAGATGTAGACAATGATCCGTGCATGCCAGTGACGCTACTTTGATACTTACCTTACCCGCCCGGCGTGCCAATATGGCAGCTCTCTGCCGTAGAGTTGTGACATTTTTTTATTACCATTTACTGTAACTTTGAGTAGAAAGTGTAGATGAATGACATGATTTACAGGAAGGACACTAATTAAAAAAAAATAAAAAAGCCATTTAATCTTCTAATCAATACATGTGCTGGCTGAAAATGACGGTGTATCGCGAGGAATATGAATCCATTTCAAACTGTATTTCCTTTTTTTATTTGTCCATCTCATTTTCATTTCAATGAAACAACATGATGAAATAAAGCATTTTCATTGTAAATGATTGAAAGAGTTCTTTATTCTATTTTGCCCAAATAGGTTAAATGAATAAAAACAACTGTTTCACATTACCGTACATACGGTCCCCAGGATATGTAAAACGTGTTTCAAAATAAAGAAGCAGGAAAATAAACACAAGGAAAAGAGTTGCATCCAGAATAAGAGCGGGATGGATAACCATAACTATAAAACCAGCTTCCAATGTTGTTATTCTGTCTGTGGGGATTAGGGTGGTGGGAGCTTCCCAGATGGGATGGAGCTTCCCTTTTCTATCTAGCATCATTGGAGGGAGTTCATTAAAAAAATATTTATATATTTTAAGTTTATGTGTACTCACAAATGTTTGGACAGATATTCTTTGTAATCAGTTTATTTTCAAAAATTCGTATTATTACGTTTAACAATTGTGATTTAAAGGTCGAATTTTAAGCATGAAGTTAATGTTTCTGTCCACATGATGGCAGCATTAGTCCAACGTGGAGAAGTTAGTTGTTGCCCTCCTGGGTCTGGTTTTTAATGCTGCTTTGTGGTAAAATGGTACATATTAAAAAAACGAGAAGAGATTTCTGTTTATTTTTTTTTAACATAGTTTAACATCAGAGATAGAAAGATTAAGTTGTGTCGATTTAAGAGTTTCCTGCTGTTGCTGTTCTATTTGGAAAAATCACCGCGTTGCTTTTTGCAGAAATTGAGAAAAGAAAAAAAAGAATAATGAGCTGAATTCATCAAATAGATTAAGATGCAAGTTTTGTTGCTGAAGTATTGAAAAGATGGTCACAAATAGATGACAGGTCTGCAGCAGCAAGTCATGGTATGTTGTCCGCCGTGGCGCCTAATGAAGCGCTCCACAAGACGGCGCTGCATTGCATTGCGTTGTGTTGCTCAGTGGTGTGTTGGAAGGACTTATTTAAAGAGTGGCGTGGAGCCGCTGTGGCTCCGGGTCACGGTGTGTGAAAGGAGCATCCGGTACGCTCCATTAACCCCGGAGTGTGTGTCGACGTGCGATGTCACATTAAACATCTCGTGCTCTGTGGACATCCAGGGTCGAGGTCAAACTGTCGACGAGACTTCAATCTGTGGATTCCTTTTGCAGCCTCCCCCACAGGAGACTGGATCAGAGCTCTGATTTGTCTGCTATACATTTCAGACACTTTAGGTAAAGAGAGAAAAACGGCCTGCCGTCGAGCCACTTGGCTAACTTGACCGGGCCGACCTCGGCTCCGAGCGCTGTGAATGAGTCTGGCAGCAGCTGGGCTCCCATTGATGGCGAGGCAGAGAGAGGAAGATTAGGCGGCCTTCTGCATCTGCATCTCCAACTGATGGTGGCTACAAATACATCCCATAATGGAGTGTGAATGTGGCGGTGTGGGCGGACGAAGGGAAGGAACAGTTCGGCCTCCGTCAGACTTCCTGCGTTGATGCAGGGAAAAACAAACGGATTTTATGATCCTCGCCGCTTCACTCTTGGGAATTTGGCATTTATGACCTGACGAGAGCTCTGCTTGAGTTTTAAACACGCTGTGTGGACTCAAAGGGGATCCTTTGGTGGCGTTCTGCGAGACAGTGCCGTGATTTCATCCATTACTGCCAGGCTAATCTGAAAGGGTCCCAACACAGAGCCACTGCCCCCCAAACACACGCTGGACAAGCCACCAAAACAGGCTTGTGATCCTCGACGCACACGGAGCAGAGACGGATGTGGACTCCAGAGCATGAATCAAAAGATGCTGAGAATTTTTGTTAATTATTTTTTTGTATTTCTTTGGTTGGACCATCTTTGATTGGTGCACTGAGACTGCAGTGACATCATCAAACCACAGACGATCCGATGACTCTCAGCAATATGAAGCTTCATCTCCATATTTATCTACTAGATATGCATCGATAAAATTATTTCCTACACTTTAAGCTATCATTTGGTAATGCTATTGATTACGCATAACTGAACGATAAGTCAGTTGAACCTTCGTGAACTCGTTTTCTATTTGATATCGATTAATGCACCGATAGATAAATCACAGTCCCATGCATGATCAGGTGACTAAATGTCCACTAAATAATTTAACTTTACCAAAGCTTAAAACTTAGACATAGTTTTCTACAGTATGAAAAACACATAATCGGTTGTGTGTGTGTGTTTTTTTTTTTTTTTTTAACGCTGATAGTCATGAGGATTGTATTGAAAAATACTAATTATCTTTCCATTAACTGTCCCAGGCACTCGGGATTATAGATCCGCCCCTCAGTCTTTTCCCGATCAGTTTGGAGCTTTGGTCTTTCTTCACTGAGATAAATCCATTGTTGAGATCCTGAATATTTATTTCTCCACATGGCGGTTTAAATAATTTTTCATCCATCATGCAAAAATCTCTTCATACTCTTTTTCCAGCTCATCTTTGCACCGGTTGACAGTTTAACGCCATGTTTTGGCTGATCGATCCCTAATAATCACGTGTTTGTGCCTCAGAGTGCACAAACACGGCTCAGCAGCAACACGAGGAACCCCCCCCACCCCGTCACTCCTACGATCACCCAGAGGGGGCGCTATGGATCCAGGTTTGACTGGTGGTGGCCCGATTATTAGAATTTAATGGTTTGTATGGAGACCAATGTTCCTCCCTCCATCCCTCCCTCCTCCCAGCAGAAAGCTGTGTGCTGCTCTTATCTGGTCAGACCTGCTGCAGGAGCCAACCTGCAGTGCATTAAACAAGCCACCACACACACACGCACACGCACACACACACCAGCGTGTGTGTATTCCCCGGTGTTTGTGTGTGAGAATATGGAAATGAACAGAATAATGAGAGAGGAATAACAGGGACGGTTACGAGAGGCAGAGGGAGAGTTCATCAGGGGGATTGATTGGACAGTCCATTGTAGTTTATGTTTGTGAATAATTCATCTCAGAGATTACACTTAGAGAAAATGATACAAAAAATGTAATGCATCTTTCATCCGTGCAAGAAATGCTGCAAAAAAATGGAAACATGAACGCTGCTATTGCGTCTACGCGCCTCTTTACGCATTGTGTTTTCGGATGGTATGAATATTAAATGCCTTCCTAACTTGATAAACATCGAGGATGAAGCTTGATTTGTGCTTCCCACCCACGTGTGTGTGTGTTTATTTTTTATTTTTAATAACTGAGGTGCTTGGGCATTAAACTTGACAGTTTGCTTTGTCACCGTTTGGTCGGGCAGGACGCGCGTTCCGCGGGGAAGCGCGCACCAGACCGGACTCTGTTGGAACAACCAACTTTACTGAAGACAGCTCCGGTCCGCCTCAAACAAATCATTCAATCATCGTAACAATCAAAATCGAGCTTCCGTGCACAATCGTCCCTCTTTCTGTTTCTCGGTCTTTAGCAGCCACGCACGCACGCACGCACACACACACACACACACACATGGGGGGAAGCAGACATGTACATACAGCACGGATGCTACCCGGACTATTAAACTCCAAGCTGCCGACACGCCACTCTCTCCAAACTAGGCATGAGCGGACGGTTTCAAGCTGCCCTCTCTGTGAATTGATTCTACTATGAGCCGACACGAACCTACGCTTTTACAGGCGGGGGTGCGCGGCGGAAAAGTGCGTCCCCCACCACGGGTTAAAACCTCATTAAATGTCACACGAGTGGAACCATATACTTTGAAATACCTTATTACGTACGGCTATTTTACTACAATGAACAGAGAATTCACTTTACGAAGGATTCGTGGTATCTCCTGCATTCCGCCACCCCGCGCTTCGAAATGGAACGTTCCACAATTTATTCCAGGGAAAGACTGACAGTTTTTTGGGTCATGAAGCAGCTGTTCAAGTCAGCGGCTGGTCCCCCCTCCGCTGGAATAAGAAATTAGTCCATTTTAAAGTAAATAACTAAAGCCTCTGGCCGATAAGAAGGAATTATAGAATCGTGTGCAAGCTCAATTTTGAGCCCCAAAACAGTTAAATCCAATAAATATGATTCCCCCCCCCCCTTTCTCCATCAAATTATGAAATACATTTGTGTAAAAGTTAGGCATAGTTATTATGAACACAAGGGAAGATGGGCGGCTCTACTGCGTAATTACGCACAGCTGATACGGTCTTCGCGCATCGAAAATCTACGTTGCGCACAAAAGAATCCAACCTGTTTTATTTGTTGATTTTTATCGCTTTGTTTTTATGTTATTTATTTTTATTGTGTACTTTGAGATTTGCTTTCAAATGTAAAGTGCGTTTAATATAAAATGTATTATTATGATGTTGCTCAAAGTTGTCCAAGGGACTGCTCGGGGAGCTTGTGTGTTTGCGCAGACGCATGAAAGATTAGAGGGAACATTGACCCGAACCCGAACCCTCGCCTCCTCATTACATTAGTGAGGAACTAATGTTGTAAGTATACTTATGAAGTTTGTAATCAAAACGGTTGCTATTTCATTTTCTGACATGCCTTGTTTGCGTTATAGATGACGTTTTATTAAATGTAAAGCCCTGTGCTGTGAAACTGTGTGTTGCTGAATCCTGCTTCAGTGGAGCCATTTACTGGACTACAGGAAATAAAAAAGGATGGCTCATCTGAAATCCTAGAAATTGTCCAACTTAATTTTTTTTTTTTTTACTGAAGGAACAAATGTATATTCCCAAATTAAGCAGTTCACAAAATGTTACTGTTACTCTATTGGATTATATGTTTGGATCTTACATTTAGTGGACTAAATAATTTAATAACACTCAGTAAATTGAGTAATTGAAGAAGGCAGGATGATTTTTGTTTTTAAAAACAGCAAATCAACGTTCTCCACTTCACCCTGTCCTTTGCATCGTCCTCCTCAACACCAGCCACTCTCATGTCCTCCCTCACTACGTCCAGCATCCTCAGCATCCTTCTACCGATATAGTCCCTGTCTCTCCTTTGGACATGTCCAAACCATCGGAGTCTGGTCTCTCTGACCTTGTCTCCAAAATGTCTAACCTTCACTGTCCCTCTTATTGTCTCATTTCTAATCCTATCCAACCTGGTCACTCCCAAGGAGAACCTCAGCATCTTCATCTCCTCCACTTCTAGCTCCGCCTCCTGTCTTTTCCTCAGAGACACTGTCTCTAAGCCGTCCATCATGGCTGGCCTCACCACTGACCTTTCTCTTCATCCTCGCTGACTCTCTCCTATCACAGAGCACACCTGATACTTTCCTCCACCCGTTCCAGATTCTTCACTTCCTTTCCACGTTCATGTGATAAATGAGCAGATGCTACATGATGCTACGCTGCAACTCCACGTGGGAAGACGTAAACTTGAAATCTGCATATCTGAAAAGAAATATTATGATTCATTATTGTGATCAACATCTGTTGTGGGGTAAATATGAGATCATGATATCAAACCAAATCATGAACAAAGAAAAAATAATGAAAGAGAAAAATCAAGTCATTATTTCAGGAGGAGATTGTTGTAATGAATAATCCTTTGAAGTGCTGCCGTGTGTTTTGTGTTGCAGCCTTAATTCTGTCAGCGTCTGACTACACTCGTTTTGCCACTTTTTCCAACACATTTCTCTGTTTCTGATTTCACATTTCATCTTATCTTGTCTCGTTCATGATCCATTTGTCTCTACTTCTATTTTTCTCCCTCCCCTCCTCGCCATTCTCCATCTGTTGGCCTTCCCTCCATTCCCCCCCCCCCCCCCCCCCCCCCCCACACACACCACCTCTCCTGTCTGCCCAGAGTCACCAGTCATCCACCAGCATACGTTCCACCTCTGGTCATAATGGAGATCATATGTTGAAGCCAGCGCTGAAACCCAACACGGGACGTCCACATCAAATAAAACCTGCTGTCAGCAGCGGGGCCCTGCGTGGCTCTGCCAAGGGGAGTGAAACCATATCTGTGTCGGCCTCACCAACACACCATAAAATGGAAGCCCGAAAGCCCGACAGACAGGCCACACCTCTGGGAGACATTCCATCTCCCCCCTGCAATAGTTTTTGTCACATTCTGGTTGAGGTGTGCTCAAATATCCAAGGTGCAGCTTTTATTATTATTATTTTTTTTATCTGCAAACCTTTGCGGTTATCAGTCATTCTGAAAAGAGTGACGCTCCGACCTGCAGGTGGTTCGTGGGAGTGCAGGTTGGTTCAGCTTGTGCCATCTTAAGAAGTTAACTGTCTTTGGTGTAATCACTGAGGCATTTTCATACGTCATGTGATACTCTTGTTCATCACGCTACATTCCTCGCGTGAATGCAAGGATTTTATGTACCGCACGTTGAGCACAAGACAAATCTGCGTTTCAAGCATTGATTACTTGAATTTTTAAACTTTTACGCGTGTTAATAAAGTTGGATTGCCTTGCTGTGGAAATTATGGCAATACACAAGGATGAGTTTCCCCCTAAACATTTGGCTGTAATGATCAGCTTTCCACTTCCTGCAGAGTTATTATTACCAAAGGGCAGGTCTCTGCAGAAAGACACCATCAAGTGTCTCACTGTCCTTTTAAACCTTGGAGCAGTTGGAGCAGTCACAACGTAACGAGCAGAAGCTCAGATCACATCACGTGTGCAGATTGTTGCCGTATTTGGAATGGAATGCAGTTGAATCCTTGCTCAAATGTGACAAATTGTTTGGAAATATGGCGGCTATTAAACCATCTGTGTGTCATTGTTCAAATTTGCTCATCAGAATTCCCACTGATTCAGAATTTTTGATTGTAAACTCCAATTATGAGACGAGGCTGCGACTGCAAGCCGACGTGCACACAAGAGCGGATGCTGACATTAAACTTGGTGAATATCTGTTCATCTAAAATCTACAGGAGGACATTTATCTCACTTCATTTTAAATGGTCTTTCGGGACCATTTTCACGTGTACTGACACGCACGTGGTCCGTGGCGCGCCACCCACCACATAAAGCAGCAGCAGCAGCAGCATCCCCATTTTTCTGCAGATATGACTGAGATTGAATTGCCCTTCCAGGCCAAATGTCTGAGCAGCAGAGATAGAGATCCAGGGAAAGGGCTCGAAGATGAATGGAGCTTTTGCGGCGATGGTACCGCTGCTGGGGGACGGCGGAAGCTGGAGTGTCCTGTTGTTCGTCAAGTATCTGAGAGATGAGATGCTATCGGGCCAGGAAGTGCCTGCTCTGCTCCGCTCCGTTCTGCAGTCCAAGCACTGCACACAGCAGCTAGTTTACGCAAAGGATAAACAGTGACCCGGGGGTTGTAATCCACTAACAGGCCGACCAGGAGCTGTGTGGATTACTGGAGGCTAGATGTAGCCTCTCCACTTGTTTTACACCTCGAGAGGATCCTAATTGAGCTAAAGCTCATTATTTATGTCTGGCAACAAGACGGTGGTCAGAGTAGCTGGTGTGTCTTTAAACGGATCACCCAAAAAATGAACATGACTGTGACAGCTTTAATGACTTTATAAAACAATTGTTAAAGAGATTTCCCTTGCCTTTTATTTCTTGTAATTTAATGAACAATGTTAATGTCCAGAATATCCAGACCAGTAATGTCCCCACATTATTAAAAGGCTGGGATTGCTGATAGGAAGATATGAAGTTTCATTTGCCAGCTGATATGAGAATTATGAATGGTAACAAAGGGCAAGCGATGACCCCGCATCCGTCCACGTGTGAGTCTGCAGCTCCGCTCTTCAACGAGAGAGAAAAGAAACTATAAGAGCCGTTCACACTTTCTGGACTGCGAAACAAAAAGGACGGGACTCGCAAAAAAATCTGGACCAGGGAAGTGAAAAATTAAGGAAGCAAAAAAAGAGGAAAAAGAACAAAAGCCAAAGCACAGAAATGGATTTTGTTAATATATTTTAGACAAAAATGGCAAAAGACATCAGACAAAATGATGCCGGAAAGATTTTGCACAGATTTTGTGAGTGGGATGAGGTGATGATCTTCAGAATGACGGAAAGAGAAAAAAGGAGAGATGTGGGTTCAGAAACCTCTCAACCACATGCATGCCTATGTCTGTAATATGCATGCAAATGGTGGCATGCATGAGCGATAGGAAAGCAAGGAGCAGAAGTAGTTTTTATTTAGCGCCACATTATGGTGCCAAGCTCCATCCCACCACCTCCCATCAACACAAAACAGGCAGAGCTGCAAATGACATCAAACATTTAACTCTTAATTCTTTTGCACGTTTCCAGATTAACCTTCAGTCATTGCCACTCCGAAATCTGTATTCAGGACTGCAGGTGAAGTCGTGGCTGATTCAAAGACATGTTTTATAACAGACAATTAGATTTATTTTGTCAAAGGAGAACAGTGAAAGAATAGAAATGAAGGAAGATTTAGAGCTGGCGACAAGCAGTAAAACAGAGATACTGTAGAAGGGGGCCGATATTACAGCTGCACAAGGAGCTGCAACACAGACATGGGGAAACTCAGAGGCACAAAGCCCCAAAACATGCTTTATTCGAGACAGATGAAAGCTTGAGAGGACATTTTACACCCATATACTGCCTAGGAAAGAGGAGAATCATGCTAGACGGGGAGAGGAAGGGCCTCTAGCGGGCGGAGCTTGTGCTCATTAACCAGCGCAGGCTGTGTCTGACTCCGCCCAGCTGCCCTGTAACTCCTATACGAAATATTAAAGATCTTCGGTTGTATATGTGGTCTGCTAAGTGCTGGAGAGGTAAAGTTAAAAAAACATTGTTGTTGCAACCTAATGGGAAAGAAACGAGTTTATGGCAGGGATTTGATCCGCCGATCTCTGTATGAAGAGGCGAGACGTTCAGCCATGCTTGCGTGTGGAAACTGGTCTTTAAAAAAATGAAAAATGTTTTGACACAACCTGATAAACGCAAGTCATTAATCTTAACACATAAATAATGTTTCAAATGTTTAGTGGACCTTGATGCATTTGCATGCTTTGACATTTAGCCACATAGCAGCGTGATAACAGGGACGTCAAATTAGGCCGGCTTGTTTCACTACTTTGCTCCAAACTGAAATATCTCAACAACCAATGGATGGATTCACAGAAAGCATGTGGAAATTTCTACGCTGGTCCTTCCTCCTCTACCACTGCCGAGATGAATAATTCATCATGAGGTTGACATTTGAGTGAAACATTTCCACAACTATTTGAAGCATTGGCTTGAAATACCCTGATTTTTCATCCCGCGCTGTCATCAGGCGGTCAAAATTCTAACATGGTCCAATATGCTGCTGGTGATGAAAAACTAGAAATGCAGTTACTTACCTCTAACTCAGATGTATGTAAATGTGGAAATGAACATGCACAGCGATAAGTTATAAAGGGAGCAATGTAAATAACATAAAACATCATCATGTTTTCATGCTGGCGTTAAACACTGCTGTGACTAAGAGGTGCTAGTTTGGCTGCAGACTCTCTGGGCTCTTTCACACCTTCCTTGTTTGGTCTGGAGTTTTGAACTTTTCAGTCTGATCCAAACCAAAATTACAGGTTGAGACCTTCCCGAGACTGCAGTCCAGCCCAAACAGCCAAATTTCGCTCCGATGGAAAGAGGTGATCTCGGACTTTTGGATCAAATGCATAAAGTTCTGGCGGATTAACGTCAGAACCGCTGAAAGGAAAAACAACGTAACCAAGCGAAATGAGCTGCTGTAGCACAAAGAAAGAGAAGGAGACAAACTGGAAGAAAAACCATTTGACACTTTTCTGCAATTCTGAGAATGGAAGCAGGAGAGGTCGGCTTGACAGCACATCAATTCCAGACACACGCCATCTAAAAAGCAATTACTAGAGTTCTTTCTTTCATTTGCTTCCACACTATGTTATTTTATTGGAGTTCATACTAATTAAAGACATAAATGTAAATAAGAAAAAACATAGACCCTAAAATGTGAGACCTGAAATGATGGGGAAGATGAGGACTGACGAGTTTGGACTCGAGATGATGCAGAGCTGGGCCTACAGTTCTCCTACCATTAGAGGGTGACTAGGCTACTCTAGAGGTTAGCTCCATTACAGATCTGTTTAGAAAAACAAGGCAAGCCACATGGGAAATGCCACAAATTGCATTCAGAAGTGAGAAGGGAAAACTGAGCTGCCTCGGCAGAGGTTTGTGCTCCCTGTATGCAGTCCAATTATTTTTGTTACATGTATTTAAAATGAAAATTCAACAAGCTAAATATGTGAGAGCAGATGAAATAAACACTATTTTTCTGACTGTGATTTCTGCCATAAAACAGCAGTCTTTAAAATATATACCACTATGATGGACATAAAAAACTATTTCTTTATACTTGACCTTTTTTAATCGCACAACTAACGTAATAAAAATGTTATGTACCGGTAGTTTTATTTCGAGCACACAAACATGGTGCACAAGAAATGTGGAAAAGATGGTTGCACATTTCCGATGTTCAGCATTCGATGACGGCTTTGCGTCGTACGACCTGTTCTGTAGCGGGGTAGGTAGTTGTGTCAGCGGAAGGAGAGGTAGGAGACTCACACGGGGCAGTGTGTGAGCATGGCTCCATAAACACAGAGGTGTTACAACAGGAATTTAAGAGGGTGGAGAGGTGTAGAAGAAGGAGAGCCAGTGTAAATGTTTGTCCAAGAGTGGGAACTGTAAAAGCATTAATGCACGTGGCACGGAACCGTGTGTGTGTTATAAGACAGAACGGGGCACACACATTAAAGTGTGTGTCCTGGGAGTGTCAACAGTTCTGCTGATTGTATCTCTGAGACTAAGCATTGGCTTTTTTGTTTTTTTATTCCTAGTAAAATGCACGTTATGCTATCTGCATTTGCACATTATAATGTAGCAGCAGCCGAGTTTTATTGTCTCTTTTCACGTGTGCGTGTTTGGTGTGTCTATGCATGTTTGTGTGTGCAGGTCATTGTGAGAGGAGCTGGCAGCAGCCTCCTCGCTCCTCTTCTCTCCTGCAGTAATCAGTTAGAGTGTAGGCCTTCTCTTCCTCTCTCTGCCTGTGGTTTGTTCGCATACCGTCGCAGCCGAGCGGGCAGGAATGTGTGTGTGTGTGTGTGTGTGTGTGTGTGTGTGTGTGATTGAGCGAGAGGGAGCTATTTAATGTGTTTGTGTGTAAGAATAGGAGGAGGGGGTTGAAGAGGCCCTGTAAGGGAGTAGACAGAAAACCTGAAGGTAGTTAGTCGGTCTTTTTCCTGCAGGAAACAGACCATGATACAATGAATTCAGGTTGGCCTGTTGTAACATGTGCATAATGTAAATAGGATGCATGTGTAACATTTGCTAAAACTGTTTAGTGGATAATATTACAATTAAAGGACAATTAATTCAGGTTTGTCCATCAAGCCTCCTGCATGTAAAACAATAAATTCAGCTTGACAAAACATTCATTTTTAATTTGTTTCAATTGAAAGTGAAGCAGAAACAAAATCCAGTGAGCGTTGTTCATTTGCAGAAGAAAGCATTAAAACGCCATCTTTTCCTAGACAGCTACCAGATTTGTTGAGCCTCTCCCTTGGTTCTCTCTCTCTCTCTCTCTCTCTCTCTCACACACACACACACACACCAAGACGATCAGGTTCATTAATGAATTGGGGCTCGTGAACGTCGTGTAACACGGGGTTTTATATTCCACAGGCTTGGCATGATCCCTCAGCTGATTTAATCACAACACGATGAGAGGTTGTGATGACAGGAACATTTGGCACCTCTCCAAAATATGTCACTGTTCGGAGAACCCCACTTATCGCAATGTTCTGATGACTTCGCAGTCTGTTCTGCTCTTCCTATTCTATCAAGCAGCACAATAAACGAAGAACGGCTTTTCAGAATGATGTCATTCCTTTAAAACATTTGACTCAGCTTGTGAGTTTTATGAAATTACACGAGATGCAGCTTTTCTGCTGTTGGAAACGAAGTACAGGATGTGATACTACGAATCACGTTATTGTTACGTTATTGTTCCGAAGCCCTTTCATCGGCGTGGCGTCCGGCTGGGACTCGCCTTCTTCTGCTGGGGTGAGTGTCTTCACGTGCAACTTATTATACATTCAGGATTAGCACAGTGTAGTTAGCAGCCTTGCACACTATGTTGACCGCTGTAGCACACCAGCCTGTAGTGATGAAGGAAAACAGGGTTTTTAATCCTAATTTATGTGACCATAATGCTCCTCAAGCAGTAATACACTGTGTGTCACCAGTAAGCTTCCCTCTGTTGGAGGAAAACCCGTCAGCGTTGGCTGCTAAGGTTTGCTTATATAAATTGTTTTCAGATGCCGCCTCAGAGCTCAGCAGATGGTAAGCATAAAGCTGTTGTGAAAGCTCATTTTTAGGATTTCTTTAAAATGACTACATGCAGCGAATACAAAGATTTGTATGACCTAAAATACGTCTTTATACAATATCCTGAGCTTTCTAATCGCTGCTGATCTCTGCAGGCCTCGTCGGGTCTGTCTAGTCTGTTCCTCATTTAAATAAACGCACACCGGCCACAGAACCATTTGCATTTGAAGTTAGAGTAACTAATATGGCGAAAGATTTGCACCCTGTCTCTGTAATGAGAGGCATTCACAGCAAATTTCACAGGCTGTTATTAAACCGCCAATTGACAAACTCCTGAGATTGTGATGATGTCGTTGATTTGCATAATTTCCTGACATATCCCAGTCGCTCTGACAACAGGTTCCTGCAGCTTCTGAGATTTGCATATTAAACAAGCGGTAGTGTCACATTGTCTTTGGGTTAGGGGGGAGGATATAAAGATCACTGACTCTTTTTGTACGATCCGTGTGCCACAACAGAAAAGTTACGCCTCTCTCTACCTACATGGGGTGGCAGCAGGTCAAATGCATTATGCAGCACATAAACGATGAAAGAAGCCAATGGAAATGGCTGCATAGTGGAAAGGGGTGGGATACATGATCAATAATCTGTTATGTATTCATTTAAATAGTGAATCTTAATGTACATTCATTTATTTACCCCCCAACAAAGAACACATTTGCTTCAGAGGGGTTTTGAATCCATCGCCAGCAGCACACCCTCTACACTGACTGAAAACTTCAAAGTCAGTGGGGTTGTGTATTTGCAACAGGTTCAGATGGTGAAAAAGAATCACGCTGGAAACTGATTGAGAATAAACTGCAAAGGAAAATGTAAACAAATACAAGTAAAACCCAACTGGAGACACGGCTCTGAGCGTGATCTGCTTTCCTCCGTGCCGTACGCAGTAGAAGCTTCCCCGCCACCGTTCCATTGCTTGGACTGATTCTAGAGGTTAATGATTACAGGCTCGGGTGGTGCTGGGTACATCTGGACAGAACCGACGTCCTCACCTCAACTCACTGTAACACGCAAACACAGAGCTTAGCTCTCGGTAGAAATGACGATGCGCTCCCATCTGTCTGGGTCTCTCGCGTCTCTTTTAGCTCATCTAATTCCAGCCGGCTTCTCAGTGCCTGGGAATAAAAAAAGGAAAACACAGAGTCATAAACATGCCAGATTAGGTCAGGGTTGGTTTCATAACCAATCTGTGACCTCTTTCCTCTATCCCTGGTTGTTTTTTTCCACTTTGCCTTTCTGTCTCTTATGCTTTCTCTGTTTTGCACGGCTCTGTCCTCCATCTGTCCTTCCTGCATCCTCTTCTTCTGATCTAGTTGCTCTCCACTTTTCTGCAGACCAATGTGTCCTCTGCTCGGCGTCGCTCTCTTTTCCAATCTTCTCTATCCACTGCTCTCTTTTTATGTGCTCTATCTGCACACGCTTTCATTCACTTTATAAGTTCGCACTCTACCTCTGAACTTCACACGTCCCACACGCCTTCTATTTCCCTTTCCTTTATTTCCCTCTGCATGCTTTCACAGAATTTATCTCCATTTCATGTGCTCCGGCCATCTGCAACCAGCAATTTTCAGCATACTAGAGTTTCAGCTTGGTCAAATACTTTGTGTAGCAAAGTTTATAGCGTAGGTATGGATCAGTATATAGAGGGTTTCAAGCGATCATAGAAAAGGATTGATAAAAAAAGTGGAAAAACCTTTCCATCATGACTGTTTTAGATCTGCTATCTATATCTGGGTCAAAGGATGGCGTGTGCAGCCTCAGCACTGGACTCTGTGCGATCCACTCTATTCTACGGTCACCATATTTAAACCTGTATGTCTCTAATGCTTGAACAAGGATGACAATCGTGTGTAATCTGAATGAAAACATTATTGCATCATCCAAGATGGATAAACCTGCAAGTCCCCGGCCACTGGAACAAATGTATTTGGGAGGCTTTGCATATACGTCTTAATGCAGCACCACCTATGCTTTACGAACCCATTTAGAATAATTTGCTGACCATAAGATTCATTGAATGTAGCTTTTTAGAAACACGTATCTAAGTTGAAAACTAACAGCGGGTCTGGCGGGCATGTTTGTGACCAAATATCCTCTAATCTGTTGTGGTAATTTAATTAGTCAAGAAAGAACGTGATTAATCAAATCAATTAGATTGCAGCATGAAAACATAAATCATGTTTCCCCCAGTCTCATTATCAACCTCAGGGTTTGTGTGTGTGTGTGTGTGTGTGTGTAGTCATTTGTACACAAGTGTGAAAGTGAGAATCTGTGGGTCTATCCTTCAGCAGCAACCATTTTATCTACAGAGGGTATCCATCTGTTGAGTGTGTGTGTGTGTGTGTGTGCGTGTGTGTGTGTGTTTACAGCTTGTGTACGCCAGAGAGTAGCTGGAGAGCAGAAAGAGAGGGATAAGCATTTGCAGGCTACAATTATGGGTAATTTTCCAACAGCAGCAAAATTAAAGCTCCCCAAAACAAAGAGAGCAAATTTACTCCCTGGACAATTCTGTCACTGATGAGAGAGAGAGAGAGATATGTCCGTCATCTTGTTGAGTTAGTTGCTTCATGCCATGTGTTTCTGGAGACACCTACGTTCTTATGTTCTTTTGTAATAGCATGTATCCTTAAAATTAGTAATTTAAAAAAATAGATTCTCAGGTAATGCAGCTTGAATGTTACCACACGAAACTGAAGGCCTACATATCCAGTGCTGCAGAACACCGGAACATACCAACACTTCAGAAAACATTTTAAAGCCCCACTGGAAATACTGAATAACAGGAGTTATTATCGTTTTGTTTTGTAGAGGTCAGCGTCCCCACAGATAGAATCATGCGAGGCAGGCAGCTGCACCTTATCAGAATTGGTCACTGGAGACACATTTGAGAGGCATGCTGCACGACATCTAAAATGGATGTGGACCCGGTCTCGATAAACCAAGATATAGGCAACTCGGTCTAAACGGGGTCTTAGTGGTCATAACCCTACATGCCCAATACGAGGCCCTTTTTTGTTTTATTGCTGCTAGAATAGAAAGTGTATGACTTTCATTAGTCGTTTTCTGTCACTCTCCAAAACACAAAGTGGATTCACATCAATGGTGGAAGACGGACAGCATGTCTGGAGAGACACGGGGAAGACGATCAATATATGTCATTGGTCAGATTTTTACTTCCTGCAGTTTTACCGTCTAGGCCTCCATGTTCATCATCCCCAAAACACGAACATAACATGACTTCAGCTTCCTATTCTTTAAATACTTAGTTTCTTTTTGAGTGTTAATAGTATGTTTTCTTTATTTACAAGGTAGATTTTGTCATCATTTCGCATTTACACGTTACAAGTACAGAATGATGACAAGACAGAAATTGGGACAGTCATTTCGGACTCTAAACACAAGAAGAGCTTTTTTTTGACAGATGTAATTCTTCTGAAATTATTCTATTAAAGTGATGGAAAGACTTTCTCTATATCTGCTCCTTGTCTATGTTGCGTATAAAAGTTTTGAATGAGACAAATCTGAAAAATTATTGGGCAAATTATGAACTTTCATATTTCATTTTATGCTCCGGACACACTTTAACCCTTAAATTCTCCTGTATTGAAAAGTATCAGGATGACATGTTGGTGCAAAGATTTACCATCTCCTCGGTAACGCAACATTCCCCGCGGGAGCTCACGCAGATTTAGTGCTTTGGTAGCACACAGCAGGCGGATCATATCCCTGCATACACTGATAAATCTCCTTTGGCCTGTCTTCTCCCCTCCGTCTCTCTCTCAGTCAGACAAACCCACCTGATCTGTTCCATCACCCTGGAGCGCCGAAGCGAGACCCCGTAAAACCTCATCCACTCCATTCCAGCCCTCCGTTCACCATTTGTCCCGCCTCTCTCTCTCTTTAAAGTTCCCCTCTGCCAGTCATTGAACTGATAGCGTCACCTGACATCAAAAGAAAGACCATGGAATTTGTTTCTAGTATGCATGAACAGTGTGGTTTGCATTCTTTCTCTTTTCGCTCTTAAAAAAAAGGTCAGACACTCCCGTATCTACTTTCTAATGGGAACACGTCTGTGTAAACTAGTTTCTACTGCTTTGGTTCTGGAGTGACTTTGTGACATGTTGCCGCTCCTGACAGTTTGAAAAGTGCGTGTCTGCTGCCGGTGTCTTGTTTGCAGGCTTATGACATGGCATCAGGTTATTGATGCGGACCCAGGTCCCAGCTGCGCCCAAACGTTTATACATGTCATTATCACACATGACGAGTTTGACAGTCACTCATATATAAAATATCTCAGAGATGAGACATAATATATCAATATAATATAATCATATTATCTCTGCCATTAACTAAACTGAGATCTGGATTTAGAAATACAAAAGCACCATCTTCTTTCCAAATATCATGGTAAACAATTACCCTACGCTCCCTATTGTTTCAGCCTCCCATCCGTGAAGGCTGAGAAGTGACTGATGTCTGATTGCATTGTGTTGTGGCTCATCTCCTTTCAATGTGGCCGGGAGACGTAGCAGGAACTGGGCAATTATTTATGATTTATCTACTTGGACAAATGCTGGCATATTGAGCAGTGCCCCACTGTCTAGTGTAGGTTTGAGCCCTCATTATCGATACCCTCCACATTTATTACCTCACTTCAAGCTTTACCAGGACATCCAGGTTGTTTGCTCGGTCCACATTGCGTGAACTGATCCTTGAGGAGCTTGACTTCTCGTCATTTAAATGTGTTCATGGATGAGTGAGCCATTAAAGGAGGAGAATCTGGCCTGATTGTGTCTTAGAAGTGCGTTTTATTTGTTAATGTTGATTGGGTATGACGGCGAAATTCACACGTGCATGGATACATCAATAGCAGATGAGGGGAAATCCTCTAAATATTGTCTGAAGCCGTAGCCATGTATGTAAAACAAGCTGATTTGTGCTTTGTTGGAAAAGTAAGAAAGTTAAGGAAAGCAGTAAATAAAGTAATAAAGCAATAAAGCATGCGATTTGAGGGAGTGAGGAGAGCCTCGCTATCAAAATGATCAGCCTGCCAGCCTCCTCTTCGTCCTCCAGCAGAGCGAGTCCAATGTGTTTCTTTAATATGTTAGTTTGACTCATTGATCCTCATTGAGCTGCAGTCTATGACGCCCATCGTGGTTCTGAGATATCCATAAGACAACCAACAAAAAAAATCCAATTAAACATATTATTTACTGTCTTTAATGTTGGACCGCCGGTGCCCGTTTAAAGACGGGCCACAGCAGGAGAGCTCGCACTAAAGGTGGTGTTGCTGAGTAATGACTTATTGCATGTGATGTCGATTATTATTTAACACACACACACACACACGTGTTATTTGTTATGTCCTTTTGTTGCTTTTATGGATTGAGGAACAAAATACGACTTCATATTCTGACACAAATCACCAAAGCAAATTAGCTGATGGACGCGGTGGTGAATTTTTAAAATCCCATGAGTACATATATTCATAATAAGTCGATTATAAATCAGCAGGTCACGTTGTCCTCCGTCCTGCTTCTCCTCTGCTCATCCCACCCCCCTATCCCCAACATTAAATTGACACTTCTTGACACATTGAGTGGCCCATTCAATTAACTCCCAGCGATCCAGCCAGCCGAGGGAGGCAGGCAGCCAGCGAGCGAGCATTCTTCAGGATTGGGCCATGTTCTCTCAGCCCATCACTGGCATACGAATCATGTCGCTACGCCCGCGCCTCCCTCATGGCCAGCATGGTGGCTCTGATACGCCTCTTTATTCCAACTAAATCGTCGTTAGTCATGCCAAACTCTCTCTCTCTCTCTCTCACACACACACACACAAGCCCCTCCAACGTCCCACTTCATGTGAGGCAATATAGAACTGAGAGGTGTAGGTTATGACATCATCACATCATGATCACCACTTCCACCAGTTTATGGCCTTTTACACAGTAAAATAAAAGGGGCCACACCTTTGCACCAAAGAATCTCAGTATTGTACCCCGTGTGACTTTATAGCTCATACTGGATATCCATCATACAGTATCATCCATGTGTGGAGCCATAGTCTTTTTAAAATTTAATAAAATAAAACACGGCTAAGCTGCCTCATTATGTTTGTAAAGAGAGAGAGTAAACCTTGTTTTGGATCTATGGCGTCTGCTCATCGAAAGAGAAACGATGAACGGATGTGGAAACTAAGGAGATGGGGTTTGGCTTGAGTTGATTGATTTGTGTCTGCTGAAGATTGAATGCGCTGGGTTGGCAAAATAGCCAATGAAAAAGGGCAAATAGCAAAACGGTGCTGCAAAAACTCCAGGTGATGGCTGGAAGGTAGATCCGCAATGATGCGATGGAGCCCCCCCCCCCCCAAAGAAAAGGGAAGAGCCAATGATGTCAGGCACATAATGGATGGCAATGTAGTTGAGTGACAATTAAATGCTTTGAAAACATAAAGTGAAAACATAAAGTGAAAACATGCATACATTCACGTGTAGCTCGTTGTGAATTAAAACTAATAATCAGTACATACGTTTGATGAAACAGTCAATAACGCTTATTGATAAGTCCAAGTCAGTTGGAGTGCATTATATTTATCTCCAGCTCACCAGGGGCCTTTCGTTCAAGCTTTTCTAAGGTATCGTTTCTGACCACATTATTCTTTGTGCTGCTTAATTATAATTGTCCTGGAGGAGCTGCACGGTGCTTTGACACACGACAATACCTGGAGTCTCACACAAGCACAGGACAAACACACTGAGCGCAGGCTGTTTTAATGAAGTCACTGTGGCGGAGAGGATGAGCAAGTGTGTGTGTGTGTGTGTGTGTGTGTCTGTGTGTTTTCCTAAATGTGAAAATATGTGTTCCTTTGAGCCACTGTTTATTTCACTAACATAAGTATTCGCAGCACATCTACTGTTTGTACTTAGGCAAAATAGACTTGCATTGCTGGTGAGCAAAAACATCTATCATTTCTGCCTCTGATTAATAGTTGTCCTGGGGATGACTGCAAGGGGCAGATGAAGTGACGGATGAGTAGGAAGAAGGAAGAGAGTGAGAGAAAAGAACAAAACAGCATCAGGAATGGAGTTTTTATTATTTACTTATTGGTTGCTGGCGGGTCGGTCCGGCTGACTCCTTCCTGTTTCAGATCACATGACCATCGCTGTAATAACTAACTCGCTCTGAATCGTTGAAACTGAATGAAATCTTTTAGTAACCGGAAAAGCTGAGCTGACGTAACTTCAGCTCAAACAAGTGTCTCGTATCTGCCGTGTCAGAGAGACAATCTCAATAATGAGAAATGAGAACACTTAAAGAACCTACAAACTGAGCTCTGGGAAACAAGCTGCGTGTGTGTGTGTGTGCATCATCTGCATATAGAGGAGCCCCACCCAAGTCACCCAGTTTGACACTAGATGCCAATAGATAATTTAGAAAGATGACAAGTAACACGAGCGAGAACACTTGTCTCTGTTTCTCACCTCGAGGGTTTGGAAACGTTAACACGAGGACATGTAAACGGAGCCTTTAACCAAATCAGCTAAACCTTTAACGTTTGGCACATATGCATCCAAAAGCTTCCTTAAGCACCTCTCGTATTCGGGCATGGACTATCGGTAGACACAGAATATATGCTTAAAGTGTTCCGTTCCTTCCGGAGCCTTTTTCTTGTCATCAACATACCAAATGCTTCTAAATAACAATACTGCCGCTCATTAGGAATACAAATGAGAACATTTCCACTAAAACTCAAAGGAGCATGATGATCAGGATTATGATTTTGCTATCGGTTTTTTTTTTACGATTGACTGATTACAAACAGAGGGCATCCTGCTGTAGTCAAAGCGAATGAGAGCGACGAGGTAAAGATGGGCGTTTCAACGGTGCATTATAGATAATCAATACCAGGTGTGCGTCCTCTGTTGGAGTCTGGCAATTCCCCTTCTGACCTCCTCCCTAATGATACGAGTACTGAAGTATGTATCGTATTGATAGATTAAAAACAGTGCGGCATATTTCCCCCCATAATATTTTTGTGATTAATTATACTTGCAATAATTGGAGTCAAAAGCAAACACACGTGAGCTCACCTATTTTTACTCTTTCCTGCAGTAATTTGCTGATGTTTTACTTTCATTTTATTTGAATACTTGCTCCCGTATATTTTCACATTTTTCTGCAGTTTGTCTGTCCTTAATGTTTTTAACAGTTGCTTTCTCGTATGATCACCATTCTCATGTCAATACTTTCCATTCAAATCCAACTATCCTGCAGTTTTCTGCAGATTTAGGTCAAGTCACACATTTTGATAGCAGCAGGAGATGAGGAGAGTATTTTTCTGTGGATAATTGTCCATGCACTTTTTTATGCAAACAACCTGCTGGTTTCGTGGGCATTTTTTGACAGTTCAAAACTCTTGGTTAAGATTTCTGGAAATATTACTGCCTTGGTTAAATATTGAAAAAAAAAACACTAAGTTGAAGTGACATAGAGGACTTGTTTGCTTTTTTGTTATTTTTTATTATTATTATTTTTTATACCAAAACCACAATAATTACCTAACCCAGAGTGTGTCTGTGGCCTGAAGTAAACCACATGTTTGACCCAGAATTCAGAGCCAACAGCACGAGTACAGTCTAGTAGAAAGAGAAAAGAGACTGATCATTCACGTTGTCCATAGTCCCCTATTTTCTGTTTGCAGGACATGCATTTTCAGTGCATTTGTTTTTAATGTTAAATGTCACATATCCATCGGTTTTGATGGCAACCTGTCGTGTGAGCATCATCGTGCAAACAGTAATGCAATCCTCAAAAAGGTAAATGTTGTCTACAGGGATTGCCACATCTCTAATGCACGTGTGTGTGTGTGTGTGTGTGTGTGTGTTTGTTTAGCTCACATGTGTATGTGTCTGCTGATGTACAGGAACCTGTCTATGTGAAATATAGGTGTATGCTAATAAGAAACTACGTGGATATGTAGGTCGCAACAACTCATTTTCTGTAAGGCTTACACCTCCATCCATGTAGAATGCACGTATGTACTGAAGCATGCAAGCATTCATGCAACACACACACACACGCACGCACACACACACACGCACACGCAGAGTAAGTACAAAATGCAACCCCCCCCCCCCCCCTTACTTCTGAAAACACCCGGTTTTAGTTTGAACCACTTTGAGTGAAGCTGATGTAGAGGGGAAAAAGAGTGAGCGGGAGGGATGCTACATTCCTGACACACACACACACACACACACACACACACACACACTCAGCAGGATGCTTTTCTCATATAAGCTAAAAAGCCCCAGTGAGCATCTTGTCGAGCTTCCACCTCAGTGTGGAGCCTTCCCCGGGCATCCCGCGGCGTTGGCTCCATTTTGATTTCATGATTCACAGCCGCGTGTGCTGAGACGAAAACTTGCGTTTGACGTACCCCGCCGCCATAAAATGGAAATATACCGTCAGAGTTTTTACAGTGCAGTTTATCATGACGCTTAGGTGTAAGGAATAGGAGAGGAGGGAGGAAAAGCAGAAAGACAACAGGTCTGTCCTCTGATAACGCCGGCAACTGTAAACAGATAATCTGTTTGCAGCTATTTTTGGAGCATCAGAAATTAGGAAAGTGCCTCCTCATCTTCTCTGTGTCTGCTGCTGTCTCCCTCACCCCCTCCCTCTACCTGCCAGTCGGCTGGCGTAGGTGTTCAAAACGTTAAGAATAGCTGTTTACTCTCTGCGTGGTATTATTCACATCATCGAGCCCCCCCCCCCGCCGCCCCTGACAGGATCACAATCCAGTCTGCACGCCCACTCCTACACCCACCGTCGCACGATACACACCTCCAGCTACCGTGTCAGCTACCCTGTCCTCTGAGTGACCCCCCCCCGTCTTTGCATCACACACACACTTAAGCCAAGTTAGCCAAATGTACAAGCAGATGACAAGTCTGCTGGAAAACAAAGCGCAGCTGACAACACATTAGTCTCACTCCATTGTCTCCGTCAGTCTGTCGCTGTATTTTTTTTTTTTTTTATAAATACCAAATATACCCCTCGGTACTTTGATTTTGCTGCCACTGAAAACTGCAGGAAGGAGACGGAGTCCTGTCTCAGCAGTGATTATGAAATCGAATCTCATGCTTAATGGCTGTGGAAGTCGCAGGTTTCATTTTCATCCCTGTTTGATAGTCGAAGCTGTGACGCTCAGAATGATGTTCACAACGGCCCCAGTTCTGTCTTGGGTGGGGGGCACAAAGAAGCAGCCTGCTGCCTATCCCTGACTCCCTGGTGTGACAACCCCCATTACCCGTCTGCTTAACCCCCCCCCCCACACACACACACACACATTAACATCGGCCCTCGGGGCGGTGGGAGGCCACAGAGCTCTGTGCTGCCTGGCACAGAGAGGAGGGGGGGGGGGGGGGGGGGTTGCGTGGGAGACATGTGACACAGACAACCTATGGATCATACCAACCATGATGTAGAACGTGTGCACAGGCTCGTGTGTGCACGCATGTTGGCAAACGAGTCGTGTGCATGTTTTGGAACAGAGACTTGTGACAGAGAGAGAGAGAGAGAGAGAGAGAGAGAGAGAGAGAGAGAGCTCTATGCCGAGTGGGGATGGGAGAAAAGAAAGAGGAGGAGTAGGAGTGACTTGGCATGGCAACGTATTCTGCGGGTTCCACCGAGGCGTGTTTTTGGCATGGTGGCTTCCTTCACACTGATGATGCAATTTCACCGCTCGCCTGCCTTGCCAGTCGCAGGCGGCGCGCGTGTCTCTGCCACTTCTGCACCGGCCCTTATCAGAATGCGGCTGCGGTTCGCCATTGGCATCTCCAGGTCCTCATCAGGGCACCGCGAAGCCTGTTACAGAAACAGCGAGCTGCTACTCCCACTCCTCACCCTCTGCAGGCCGATGCAGCCGGCCGGCTTCCTCAGCACCGTCGTGGAAATCTGACTCTAGATCTGAGGAAGGCAAAGCCAATATATTGTGGTGGCGGGGAAGTAGAGGACGGAGAGCGTGACGGATAGCAGAAGGAGGAGACTGAGCAGACACAGGACATAACCACGTGTTTTAGTGCTGGCCTGGCTGTTTGTCATTCCTATCTAAAACTGAGCAGGGATCTGCTTTGGAAAAATCCAGATCAGTTGTTCCTCAGAGTTTATCACCCAGAAATACGAGGAATCTCCCGGGGGGGGGGGGGATGCTGAAGCCACGCTTCAGCCGAACGCTCCTCTGGTGGGAGCTGCTGTCACTGCAGCGGCCTGCATGGGTTTCGCTGTCGAACATGCACAGCTCTTTAGTCCTTCTTGTCTTTTTGTTTTCCCCGGAACACAAGCAAACATCCCGCTCCTGTCTGTCGCTCGGTGGGTCACTGCTGCTCGCTCTCGCCCCTTCCCTTCCTGTCCTGTCTGCAGGGTGTGATGGCATCGCAGCTGGGAAATATGGTCGTCGACATGACTCACTCCTTACAGAACATGTGAGGGTAGGGACCCTCACTCACACATATCAACGTGCCGCCTTCGTGTGTGTGTGTGTGTGTGTGTGTGCTATGCACATGGACAGATGTGTGTTCATGCATGTGTGTGTGCTTTGCTGCAGTGGGGCTGTGCCACTTCCCACAGAAGGAAAACACATGAGAACATTACCACCACCTCCCTCCCTTCTCTCCTCCGCACGTCTCCCCATTGCCTCTCGCCTCCTCGCCTCCTCCCCTCCCCTCTCCTTGTTCTTAAAGGTACAGGGACAAAGAATTTAGACGGTTTTTCTCCATGCATCGATTGATTTAATTTCTTATAACAAACTCAACTTGAAAGAAGACCGAGAGGCTAAGAATAAGCACATGTCATGTTCTCTGTGACAATATAATATATATTCGCTCAGGCCCACGCATGCCGTATGAGAACTGTTTTCTTGCAGGCTCCTTGGAGGTTTGGCGCGAATAAAGCCAAAGGAGAGCCGAGACACAGCATCAACTTGTGTCCTTACGTTTGGAGTGGAAATGAAAACTGTTCATATCATGTCAGCGATGTGATCTGCAATGTTTTCCATCAGCAGCTTTTTTCCAAGTCAGGACTGTGGCAGTCTTTTGCTTATAGAATGTACCAAAGCATAAAGGAGGATTTCTGTTGCTCAAACGTCGTGAGACGTTGATGTGGTATAGCAAAGAAGAGTCGGCCTACAATCTGGGAATAGTTTTAAAAGCAGTGAGGCGCAATTAGCCTCGAAGTCGAAGGGAACGGTAGCTCGAGCGGTAGCACGAGGCCTGAGAGGTCTCAGAGGAAAGGAAACAGGGAAGGTACATTATATTTGATCATCTGATGTTTACAAAGCTCTGCTTTTTTTTTTTTTTGCATTGGTTAAATGTCACACCCGTCACAGGCATTATAGCACGCCTCCTGCGTTTGCAAAACACCAACATGTTATCTAAAGTCTTCCATAGAAGGGCCATTATGCTGCAGGTCGTTTGCTCAGTGCAAATAGACAAACGAGGCAGAGATGGGTTGTTGGTTTCATAAAGAGCAACTAGCCTTCTCAGGGACGCCGTCTCTAAAATAGGAGATTACCTTCTTCTGCCTTCTGTAAGGCAGAAATAACACAAATAACAAAAACATTTATTTTCCCGGTATATACGTTTTGGTAAAAGCCCCCCCCCCACACACACACGACATTGGAATTGGTTGAAGTGGTTTTGATGGCTCAGTCTGAACATCCTGTGTCTCAACCTTTAAAGAAATGATTGCCATGTTGAGTAGATCAATGCAAAGCTGCTATTCCTGCAAGACTTCCATAAAGATAAATATGTTCCTGTTTCTTTGACATTTGTAGACAGTCATTGCATATCTTGTGTTTGTGCCATGCATAACATTAAACTCATGGCTCGATCATGGTGCTCACTTCCTGGATCATGTTTTACCTGAAACAAAGGTGCCCTGTCAACGCTGCCCGTCGTGGTTTTCTCTTTTTTTTACTGGAGCAGGGCTTTTGTAAATTGAAATAAGGCTTTAGTTACTGGTAAATCTGAACTAATGACAAACATCAGTTAAAATGAAAATTAAAACGTGATATTCATGCTTTTATCCATCCAGGATTTTGTGCCGCTCATTGAAATGTGTTTTTTAAAGTTTGCAAGGAATGAATATGTTTACTAGGTGGCTCGGAGAGAACGATGCGGAACATGGATGTTATTGTTTCAAGCGTGGCAGAGGAGATTTGCAAATGCATTCAAAAGAGTGCCAAATATTGTGTGTGTGTGTGTGTGTGTGTGGGGGGGGGGGGGGGGGGAACTTAGTGACTAAGCAGAAATGATGCAAATCTAAATAAACAGAGGAGGACAGCGAGAACAGCTGGTAGGATTACAGACAGACAGACAGACAGGCAGGCAGACATAATAAGAGAGAGACAGGTTCATATTTGGGACAATAGAGTATAGTTACGTAAGCGGGGGCTTGCAGCTTCAGCAGCAGCAGATGTTTATCAAGCCAGCGCTGTGGATGCATTTTCTTTAGTTTTGAAGATAATTTCTTACACACTCAACTATGCATTATCAGAACCTAATCAATAACGAGTGAATTCAATTCAAAAGAATGTTTTCATATCAAATATGTTCCATATCAATGTCGGATTATTGATGAGTTTTAATTTTGTGATAATCTCCCACTCTCTATTCCATGCAAACCCATGAACCTCCTTCAACCTGTTGACCCAATCATCTGAGCAGAACCGGCACCTCTCTCTCTCTCTCTCTCTTGGAACACAGGACTTCAGAAAGCATTAAAAAATGCCATTTCTGCTCTGTAAGTGAAGACACGAGGGAAGACGTGAGGAAAGGAGAGGAAGAGAAGTGGATCAATAGGAGAAGAGAAGTCAAGGCTGACTCATATTGTGGGGCGGAGGTTTCACTGCTGCATTGTGTTTAGCTGTTTTGGGTTTTGCGTTTCTCTCTTCTTTTTTTTTTTTGCCAGGCCTGGATAATCTCCTCCACATACACATATCTCCACATACATGCAGGCTCTGGGGATGCAGGTGTCGAGAAATGGGCTGAGAAAGGCAACCGTTCGCTCGCCGCACAATTATTCAATCTGCGAGTAATTATAATTTGGCCTCAAAAGGTTTGAAGAATTCTTTTGTAGGTCTGGATTGCAATTGATTGTGTTTTTTTTCCTTCCTGTTTAGGCTAATGTCAGGGCGGAGTAGAGCCATCGCACGGGTTCTGGACGCCTGCACGTCTCACGCAGGCCCTCGCTGCCGGAGCTGTTGTGTAACATCCACTCTGCAGACTCAAGCGGAACAATGGAAGGTTGACACGCATGTCAGTGTGGACAGAGATGGCTTAGGGCTTTGAGGATTTCCATCTGCATTCCTTCCCTGAGTAAAAAATAAATAAAAAAATCCACCTTAAAAAAAAGGCAGAAAGAGCGAGTGAAGCAGGAAAAACAACGTTTGACTGCACATTCCTCCAAAAATCAGAACAGGACGACAGTATCACGACAGAAAACGACAGTTTTTGCTTTTTATTGTTTTATCCTGGGCTACTTTAAATAATCACTAGTGAACGGTTTACTTATGGAAGATGCAGCCACTCTTACTATTACAGTTATTGGACATATTACTTCCCTTAACTCATAAGGTCAAACATGCATTAGTTTATCAGATGGATTCATATTATTTGCATTTCATTTCAAACATGTGGCACGAAGCCAGTCTGGGAAAATCCTCTGAAGTATTGTTGTGGTATATTGTTGTATATTGTTGTATATAAGAACTGTATTGGGTTCTCTGTTAAAAACACGCTTAAAACCAGCGCTAACAGATTGCATAACAACCTCGACAAATGTGAGTTCTTCAGATCAGTTTTTTCTTACTGGATCTCCTTCCTGTAGCCGGCTCAGTGTCATACAGTGATCTCTGTGACCAACCTGACTAATGAGCAGGGTTCTAGTTTAAGATCACAAGAACATCCTGCCTTTAGGACTATACTTTGACAAATACCATAAACTCGACTTACGTCAAAGATCTAGCTGATAATCATAGAGGCTATTATACAGAGCTGGTCACATGTGGAGCGACCGGAGCGCCACCCCCTCCACAGCTGCTTTTTAATTGTAGTTGGAGATGCAAGCATGCCAAGGAAAGTGGGTTGCCCTCCGGTCAGTCGGGTGTCGGAGTTGGTGAATAATGATAACCAATCCAGCCAAGAAAAAAGAATCAAAATCAGCTAGATCTCATTCTGACTGTGCATTTCAAGTTATGCTCCCTTTGCGTGCAGATTGTTCTATAAGCAGAGCAGAAAGCACGACATCGGTCTAAAAAGGGCTTCTCTACCCTCGACGGACTGCTTCTTTGATCCACATTCAATCCTCTTTTGCATTTGATTAAATAATCTCAATAGCAAAACACAAAAGATCATGACTGCCTTGCTGCTTAAAAAGTAGACTCAGAGAAGTAAACCTCAAAAGCCCCTTTTTGCCCCACGCACTCAGGGGGGGGGGGGGGGGAGGACTGTTGTGCCTCGACTGCGCCTCAGCGTTCCGCTACAGTGAGTGTAATAACAGCACTGAACTGATGTCTGTCTGAAAAGAGAGAGGCGGCACAATAGGAAGAGATGCTTTGAAGCTACGCTATCGGAACGAGCCAGAAATCAGGCGGCTCACAAAGCAGCAAATTACATCTAGTAGCAAAGTTAAAGAAGAAAATATCTTAAAATCCGGGAGAAGACACACAATCCTGGATGGGGTTGACCCCCCCCCCCCCCCCCTGTGCAGAGACAGCAAATGATTATTGCTGCCTTTTTGTTTTGTTTGTGTGGTAAGATGTACGACAATGCTATATCAAAGAATTGTAATTATCATAAATTGCCTGCTCAGTCATGATCATTGCGACAGCTGTTAGCAACCAAATAAAAATAATAAATGATAAGATCCATTGATGTAGGGTTATCAATGGGTTATCAGGTTTTATAGAGATAGAATCCAGTGGCATAAAAATGAACACGTTTATTGAGGAAGACTTGAAATGCACGGCTGACACAATAAACTTGTTGAGAAACTAGAATGGATGAAGTCTTTCTAATTGTAGTGCTGTTGTGTCCGTTTGACGGCATTCAGTACCGGAGTCCAAAGAACATCACAGAACGGTGCCGGTGGTGGACTGACCCTCCACCGACGGGTCTATCACATACGCTGACATAGACCGGTGGGGGGGGGGGGGGGGGGTCCATGCAGGACAGCAGCATGCATGTCAAGGTGCAGAATAACCCAAATCCACTCTGCAGGCTACAGTTTGAATGGAGAAAGGCTCCAGCGACCCTCAGAACCACGGTGGCCGCCATAAATGCAGCCCGTGAGGAGCAGTGAAAGCTTAAGGAGGTAATGCCTGAAGATTCAGAGCTCCTGTTAAGAGTCCCCGCAGTACCACCGCTAGATCCGGAATTGTATCCTCGCCTCCTTTCAGCACGTCCCGCCCTTTGAAGGCCCTCGAATCTGTGAGCTTGCTCAGCTGGCTGTGATCTTCTGTCAGTAACATCAGTATGAGAGGAAGGGAAATGCAAGCCCTGCAGCTATCAGGCACTTTTACCTGATGGAGACGTTTCACGTGGAGTAGATCCAGCTTCACGTAGTGGAACTTTAACGTGACGTTTTTGAGGGACCCTTTCACCCTTATTTTTTTTTTTTTTTTTGTGGCCTCCGTGTCTGTGGGCGCCGTGGAACTCCAGGTGGTGTCTCATGTAGACAAGTGGAAGTTACTTTGCTACTGTTCCCTGCATGAAAACAAACTCAACCTCAATCTCTCAACATCCTGGGCCCTCAAAATCGGGTGTCGATCCCAGTGACGATGCACATACTGGTCTGGTGGGACATACCAGAATATTCCAGGTGTGCCCAACACAATTATCCACATCATCTGTCAGCTGGGGACGAAACCCCTTTTGGTTTATGCATCCAGGTGAACAATGGCTACTACAAAACTCTGCCGTTCGCTCCTCATGTCTCTGAGGTCAGTAAACAAGTAGTGCGTGCGCCTTTAAGAAACCCCCACCGCCTGCAAAGCAGAGGGAGGAGGAGCGGGACCGTGGAACAGCGGCTGAGGAGGAAAAAAAAAAAAAAAATCCAACAGAGGACGGTTTCAAGTCCCCCCAATAGAAACTGTGCCTGATTTGTGGCCAATGTTGGAGATGTTGTGTAAAAAAAAAAAAAAAAAAAAAAAGAGAGAGAGAGAGAAAGAGAGGGAGAGGAGGGAGCAGGAGGAGGAGGAGGAGAAGGAGGGAGGGGGAGGATGAGGGGGAGGAGGGGGGGAGGAAAAACACTAAAGGGGTAGCTATGGAGATGGAGCGTTTTCCTGGCTGCTT